>NW_006408721.1:1802533-1818294 GCF_000296735.1 Chrysochloris asiatica | reverse complement strand
GACATATTGTCCTGAGGGAACAGTCGCTGGAGAAGGATGTCATGCTGGGTAAGGTGGAGGGTCAGAGAAGGAAAGGAAGACCTCTAACGAGATGGATTGGCCAGGTGGCATCATTAATGGTGTCAAGTGTGGCAGTGGTAGTGAGGTTGGCCCAGAATCGGACATTGTTTCGTTCTGCTGTGCATGGGATCGCTATGAGTCGGTTCCGACTCGATGGCACCTGACAACAACAACAACAAATTATATATATATATATATCTTCATTCATTGTTTATCTGAAATTCTGGGCCCTCTATTTTATCTGGCAACTCCAACCTTGCAAAAACAGTGAGTTCCCCTAACGTGGAAGTTCACACAAAGCAGGAGCTCACTCTGAGTTTGATGTATCTTGCTTTGGGCTTTGTATAGACTTTGGCTTACATTCCTTAGTTTCTACTGTGTAGATAGCTCACAACACCCAGATGTAGAGGCCTCACCATAACACTCTTCTGGGTGTCGCTTCATATGTAGCTTTTACTCAGAGAGTGGCAAGGACATGTAATCTGTACATTTGGGTAATGTGGAACCTAGCTTCTTATCTCTCGGGGTGTCCTATACAGTGGTAACTTTTTGTTGTTGCTGTTGATTGTGGTGATTGTAGGGCATTTGAAGAAGGAGTATAAAATATACCCTTGGTGTTTGGAATGAATGTAGGTATAGCAAGGCATAGCTCCTTATAAAGTCTATAAAGCCTCCTAGGTGCTAGAATTCCCTTTAGGGAGTTAAGACTGGAACAGTAGTTGTTTTTTGCTCTGCTGCTCTGCCCAGGATGCCTGGTAACTGATGTGTTCTGGTGGCTCAGTGTGGTTTTGCCAAGGACTCCATACTGTCTCCAGTTTAATGAGGCTGTTTTCAGCAAATTTCTTGTTAAAGTATCAGATGACTGAAGTATGATTTTGATTGAAAGACTTTTTTTTTTCTTCAAATGAGGAATACCCAAGTTTTAAACAGTTTTATGTTTTAGAAGGTGAGAGAATATTTTCTCCATGACTGGAATCAGCATTGAAATACGGCATATTTCTTCTCTCACATTCCCTTTTTCCTGTCCCCCTCAAGCCAAAATTCATAATTATGAAATTTCCACAGCTAGGATCCTTGGTCAGAGTTTTAGATATTTACTCTCATAGGAATCAGGCATGTTCTCTTAGGAACAGCTGAATTCTAATGTCCGAAAGATTGGCCAAGAAAACAATTGTGAAACATTTTTGTGGCCTCAGTATCAGGATCCTGTCAGTAAGACGATGGTCCCTGATTGAATCCAGATTGAGCTATTTCCTGTTAGTATGCTAACCCACAATGCAAGCTTGGCCTTCCACGTCTTGCTCTCCAAGTCTGTGTTATTAAACACGTGTCTGCCAAAAGTCCTCCCTGCCCTTTCTTTTAAATTTTAATTCAGAGTTGTTGAGACATTACGAACAAAAACAGGTCATAAAAGGATTACGTAGCTATAGAATAATTTGCTGCAAAAATGAAACTTTAAAATTTTAGCTTCTCCAGACTGGTCAGAAGCATATGTATTTTGTGTGTCTCCCTGATGTGCAGTTTCATTTCAAAAGAAGGCTATTCATAAGCAGCTAATTTTAAGTTTCATGTTTTCTAAAAATGTTCAAATATTGAGAAATAACTCATCTTCAAAAAAGCTTCGTCTTTCCTGCCATAGTAAGTAGATATTAGAGTGCTTAACCAGTCTCTTCTGAAAATAAAAATAGGCAAGTGCTCTTGCACGTTAACATACTTGACCCTTGCTAGTTTTTGAGATAATGATGATAGGTACCAGAGCAATTCCTCTACTTCATTTTATGACATTGCCGTAGATGCTCACTCACTGCAGTTACAGAATGATTTTTTAAAATTTAATTGTTCACAGTATTTTAATTAGTGTCTGTCAGTTCAAATATGGTTCTTTCTTAGGTACAGATGGGAGCTCTGTGACTCTGTAGGATAAACTGTATAGGACACACAACTGTGTTGAACCACTGACCTTGTGGGCTTGAACCAGAAGGTCAGTTGTTTGAGCCCGCCAGCTGCTCTGAAGGAGAAAGTAGAAGCTTTCTGCTTCCGCAAAAATTTACAATCTGGGAACTGACTCAATGACACTTTAAAAACAACAATGTATAGATACAAACACTGAGGAGCAAAACATGCTAACTGTATTTAAAGGCATTGGGCATGCAAATTGAGATTTTTGTTTTCCAGAGTAAAAGGAGGAATGAAAGGAAGCAATGGAATTAATGAGTAACATAATTCTACTCCCAAGGGAAAACCTTGATTTCCTGCCAAATCTGCTTTCTGGCAGGAAAAGGGACTCACTTCATCGTGTCTTTCTTTTTCTGTGTGTGAACATTTTATTGTGTTTTATGTGAAAGTTTACAGAGCAAATTAACTTCCCATTTTCCCATTCAACCATTTCCCATTTCCCATTAAATTGTTTGGCGACATTGGTTGCCATGCCACAATGAGTCAGCATTTTTTCCATTTCCACTCCACTGTCCCCTTTTCCATCCCTCCAGTTTCCCTGCTCCTCCTTATTTTTGCTTTGGGCAAATGTTGCCTATTAGGTCTTGTATAGTAGATGTCCTGGTCAAAATAGTCAGTAGTGGTAGCTGGGTATGCTGTTGTTGTTTTTTAATGCTGTTAAGTCGGTTCTGTATAGTGGTCACTTATATAGGGTCCATGGTCAAAGCAGTTGGTAGTGTTAGTTGGGCACCAGCTAGTTCTTTCAGGGTTAGGCTAGAGGAGGTTGTGGTTCGTGTGGGCTACTAGTCCTATGGACTAATGAGTTTCTTGAGTCCTTTGGTTTCCTTCACTTTCCTTTGCTGCAGATGGGAAGTTGTATCTTACATGGCCATTTATACGACCCCAGTGCTAATCATCAAACTGGGAGGTAGAACATTATCTTTATGAACTATGTTATGCTAATTTACCTAGATGTCCTCTGAGACTATGGTCTTTAGCCTTCAAACTCTGTAACTCTGTAACTCTGTCCCATGAGGTGTTTGGATATGCCTAAAAAGTTTCTAATTAGGAAAGGCATGTGCCACCATACTTATTCAGTCTGCATGCTGAGTCAATAATCTGAGAAACTGGATTACATGAAGATGAATGTGGCATCAGGATTGAAGGAAAACTCATTACCAACTTGAGTTATGCAGATGACATAACCTTATTTGCTGAAAATGAAGAGGACTTAAACTTACTTGTGAAGATTGAAGACTACAATCTTAAGTATAGATTGCACCTCAGTGTTAACAAAACAAAAATTCTTACAACTGGACTAATAGTATCATGATGAATATAGAAAAGATTCAAGTTGTCAAAGACTTCATTTTACGTGGACTTATACAACACTGATGGAAGCAACAGTCAAGAAATCAAAAGATGTGTTGCATTAGACAAATTTGTGGCAAAAGACCTCTTTAATGTGTTTAAGAGCAAAGGTGTCACTTTGAGGACTAAGCTACATCTGACCTAAGCCACTGACAATGACTAAGGAAGACCAGAGAAGAACCGATGCATTGAATTATGAAGAGTATTCGAAGTACCATGGACTGCCAGAAGAACAAACAAATCTGTTTTGAAAGAAGCACAGCCAGAATGCTTATTAGAAGTGAGGTGGTGGGACTTTGTCTCTTGTATTTTGGACATGTATTTAGGAGGGACAAGTCCTTGGAGATGGATATCATGCTTTGTAAAGTGAAGGGTCAATGAAAAAGAGGAAGTCTATCAATGAGATGGACTGGTACCGCAAAACGGTCTCATGCATTACAGCAGTTGTGAGGATGGTGTTTCATTCTGTTGTGCATAGGGTTGCCATAAGTTATAACTGACTTTATGGCACTTAACAAAAAAAAAAAAAAAACAAGTTTCTAAAACTCTATCGTTTATTTTCTCTTTCAGAAATCTGAATGCAATTGTGGCATATACAGTATGTATATACAAATGCCCACAACTTTCTCTATATCCCTTGTATTCCTAGATGTCTTCCCATACCTATGTAACATTGTTGTTGCTGTTGTGAAGTGCCGTCGAGTCGTTTCCTACCCATAGTGATCCTGTATAGGGTTTCTGAGAAGCAGCTGGTGAGCTTGAACCACCAACCTTGCAGTTCAAACAGCTTTTCAGTCTGGGACATTAACCCACAGCCCCACACATACATATCTACTTATATAACCACTTACAAAATTTTGGTTATTACTGTTTTTGCAAGAATTGTGTATATCATAATATTTACCACGTTGTTGTTCTGTGCCATCGAAAATATTTCAACTCATAGCGACCCCATATAGGGGATTTGGAGAGGAGCTTGTGGGTTTGAACTGCCGACTTGTCAGTTACCAGTTCAATACTTATCCTACAACACCATACCAGATCTCATACTTTACCATAAAATTGTCCTTTATTCTTGCATGCCTCTCAGTGTCTTCATTTACCTTGGTCATATTGTATTGACTTCCTCTAGAATGTGAATTGTCTTTTCTTTCACAGTTAGCACTTGTCTAAGCACTGGACTGCTAAGTACAAGGTTACAGTTCAAACCCACTCCTTGGAAATCCTATACAGAATCACTGTGAGTCAGAATCGACTTGATGGCACTTAACAACAACAACATGCAAATAGACATACACAATATATATAGTAATATAGTAATTGATTGTCCTGTCCTCTCACCTGCCATCCTTGGTAACCATATTAGAATGTTGCTTTCTGTGTGTAAACCTATTCTTGATGTTTTATAAAAGCGGTATCATACAAGATTTGTCCCTTTGTGATTGACTTATTTCACTCATCATGAGGGGGCTTCAAAAGTTCATGGGAAAATTCCATTTTTCAGGAGTTTTTTGAAGCCCCCTCGGATAATGTCCTCCAGATTTAATCCATATCTTGGAGTCCTGGTGTGGCCTTGTAGGTTACTACATTGGACTGCTAAGTCGGTTTGAACCGCAAGGTCAGTAGTTCAAGCTCCCCAACCACCCCTTGGAATCGCTATCAGGGTTGCTATGGGTTGGAAGTGACTTGATGACACTTAACAACAACAACATAAGATGTTTAATGGGCTGATCATTATTCTTTATCATTCCATTGTGTATGGGTACCACATTTTGTTTATTAACTTATCCACTGATGCACACTTAGGTTTTTCCATATTTTTGCTGTTGTGAATAATTCTGCAGTGAATATGGGCGTGTGTATGTCTATTTGTATCTCTGATCTTGGTCTTCTAGGCTATATACTTAGGAGTGGAGTTTCTGGATCATATGGTATTTCTATTTCTAGCTTCTTAAGGACATGCCACACTATTTTCCATGCCTTGAAAACAAGGTTGCTATGAGTTGTAATTGAATGATGCAGAAAGCATCAAAAGAAGATGGAAGGAATACATAGAGTCACTGTACCAAATGCAAAAGGTTGATGTTCAACCGTTTCAAGAGGTAGTAGCATATGATCAAGAGCCAAGGATACTGAAGGAACAAGTCCAAGGTACATTGAAGGAATTGGCAAAGAACAAGGCACCAGTAATTGATGAAATAAAAATTGAAATCTTCCAAGAAAGTGAGGTGGCACAGGAGGCACTCAATCATCTATGCCAAGAAATTTGGAAGACAGCTATGTGGCCAACTGATTGGAAGAGATCCATGTTTGTGCCCATTCCAAAGAGAGGTGACCCAATGGAATACAGAAATCATCGGACAATCTCTTTGATATCCCATGCGAGTAAAGTTTTACTCAAGGTAATACAGAAACGGCTGCAAACATGCATTGATAGAGAACTTCCAGAGGTTCAAGCTGGATTCAGAAGAGGCTGTGGAAGGAGAGATATCATTGCTGATGTCCGATGGATCTTGGCTGAAAGCAGAAAATAGCAGAAAGATGTTTACCTGTGCTTTATCGACTATACAAAGGATTGTGTGAATCATGACAATCTATGGATAACATTGTGAAGTATGAGTATTCCTGAACACTCAATTGTGCTTATGAGGAATCTGTACCTGGACCAAGAGGCAGTTTTTCAAACAGATCATGGGAACACTGAATGGTTTAAAATTTAAAAAGGTGTGTGACAGGGTTGTATTCTTCCACCATGCTTATTCAACCTGTATGCTGAACATATAATCTGAGAAGCTGTGTTATATGAAGAAAAACGTGGCATCAGGATTGGAGGAAGACTCATTAACAACTTACAGTATGCAGATGATACAACCTTGCTTGCTGAAAGTGAAAAGGACTTAAAACATTTACTGATGAAGATCAAAGAGCACAGACTTCGGTATGGATTGCATCTCAGTGTAAAGAAAACAAAAATCCTCGCCACTGGACCAATAAACAACATTCTTATCAATGGAGAAAAGATTGAAGTTGCCAAGGACTTCATTTTTCTTGGATCAACTATCAACACTCATGGAAGCAGCAGTCAAATCAAACGACATATTGCATTGGGCAGATTTGCTTCACAAAACCTTTTTGAAGTGTTGAAGAGCAAAAATGTCAGCTTGAGGACTAAGGTGTGCCTGACCCAAGCCATGGTATTTTTAATAACCTCATATGCATGTGAAAGCTGGACAGTAAATAAGGAATATGGTAGAAGAATTGATGCTTTTGAGTTATGGTGTTAAAGGAGAATATTGAAAGTGCCATGGGCTGCCAAAAGAACCCACAGATCTGTATTGGAAGAAGTGCAGCCAGAGTGCTCCTTGGAGGCCAGGATTGCCAAACTTCGTCTCTCATACTTTGGACATATTGTCAAGAGGGAGTAGTCACTGGAGAAGGATATCATGTTTGGTAAAGTGGAGGGTCAGAGACAAAGAGGAAGACCCCCAGCGAGATGGATTGGCCAAGAGGCAGCATCAATTGGCTCAAGCGTAGCAACAATAGTGAGGTTGGCCCAGGATTGGGCAGTGTTTCATTCTGCTGTGCATAAGGTCTCTGTGAGTTGGTACTGACTCCATGGCACCTAACAACAACAAAACAAAGAGTTGTAACAAACTCGATGGCATTTAACAACAATAGTACCGTTTTCCGTAATGATTGTCCCATTTTATAATGCCACCAGCAGTGAGTGTCTAAGAGTTCCGATCTCCCCACATCCTAGCCAGCATTTGTTGTTTTCTGTTTTTTAAGATCAGTGCCATGGCTATTTGGGTGAGATGGTATCTCATTGTTTTGATTTGTATCTCTTTAGTGGCTAATGATTGGGAGCATCTATCTTTTCATGTGATTGTTAGCTCTCTGAATGTGTCTTTGGACATGAATTTTGCTCATTTTTTGATTTGATTGTTTGTTGTTGAAGTGTTGAAACCTTCTGTATATATTAAAGATTAGCCCTTGTCAGAGATGTTGTAGCCAAAATTTTCTCTCAGTATGAAGGTTATCCTTTTACTGTTTTGGTATAATCTTGAGCATTGGTACCTAACTTTTGAAAGGTCTCAGTTACCTAGTTTATCATCTATTATTCTTGCATTTTGGTTATGTTTGATACTGTCTCTAGCTATAACATAAATTAACTTTGTTCCTATATTATCTTCCAGAAACTGTATAGTTATAGGCTTAACATTTAGGTCTTTGCTTAATATGAGTTAATATTTGTGTATGGTGTGAGGTATGAATTTGGTTTATTTTTTCTGCAAATGTATATCCAGTTATGCCAGTACCGTTTATGGTGTGAGGTATGAATTTGGTTTATTTTTTCTGCAAATGGATATCCAGTTATGCCAGTACTGTTTCTTTCCCATTTAGTGGACTTAGATCTTTTACTAAATATCAGTTGGACATAGCTGGGTGGACTTACTTCTCAGTTCTCAGTATCAGGCTATTTTGACCACTATGGCTGGATAGTAAGTTCTCTGGAAATGTGATGCTTCCTACTTTCTTCTTCTTCAATGATGCTTCAACTATTTGGGGCCTCTTTCCTTTCCATCTAAAACTGGAGTTTGTTTTTTTCATTTCATCAAAGAACATTGTTGAGGTTTAGCTTGGGAGTGTATTGTATCTGTAGATCGCTTTGGATAGTATCGACGTTTTCGTAATGTTAAGTCTTCTAATCCTTGAGCATAGTATGTTTTTCCTGTTTAGTTAGGTCTGTTTTGGTTTCTTGCAACAGTGTTTTATAGTTTTCCTTGTATATGCCATTTACATTCTTGGTTAGATTTATTCCTAGATATTTTAAACTCCTGGTATGGCGCTATAGGATAAGGACTGGACTGTGAACCACTGGGTCTGTGGTACAAATCCACTAGCTTACTCTCCTTGGAATGAGTCAGAATTGACTCAATGGCGCTCAACTACTACAGTCCTTGACTATATTTTGGAAGAATTTGAGTAGAATTTGTGTCAACGCTCTCTAAATGTTTGGCAGAACTTCCCATTGAAACCACCTGGGCTGGGGATGTTTGTTTTTTAAATGACATCTTTAATTTCTTCTTTTGTTGTGGCTGTATTTAGGTTTTGTTGCCTCTGTGTTAGTTTAGGTAGGTAATGTGTTTAGAGACATGCTTCCATTTCTTTTAGGTTTATAAAGTTGTTTACAGTATAGTTTTTCCTGTTGTTCTGTTAGGATCCTTTTTCTGTTGTAACATCACTTGTCTCCTTTCTTACTTTGGCTGTCTGTATCCTCTCAGTTTTTTTTTCCTTTGTCAGTTTGGCTAATGATTTGTCATATTCTTTGATCCTCTTAAACAGTCAATTTCTAGTCCCACTGAGTCTTTTATTTTCTGATTTATTACTGCTGTAGTCTTTAATTTCTTCTGTGACTGTAGATTTCTTTTGTTGCTCTTTTTCTGTTTGTTGGATTTGTACACTCAAGCTGTTGATTTTGGTCCTTTTTAAAGATGTGCATTTATTGCAGTAAATGTTCATCTAAGTACTAGTTTTGCTGTAGTCCAAAGGCTAAATACACAGTGAGTTGTAGTGTTCTCATTTGATCTCAAGAATTTAAAAATTTTATTCTTAATTTCTTCTATTACACAATAGTTTTTAATCAAGTCCACTGACAAGTGTTTTTCTCTGTTTATATTTTTGTCCATATCAGTGTTCAATTAAAATAAGTTTCTTTAAATAGTCACTACTTCCAGTAGTACTATCTTGGCTAGTAATAATCACTAGTATCTAAACTTTAAGAAGCTCTGGTAGCGTAGTGGTTACGAATCAGGCTGTTAATCTCAAGGTCGGCAGTTCAAAACTACCAGCTGTTCTGTGGGAGAAAGATGAGGCTTTCTGCTCCCATAAAGATTTATAGCCTCGGAAACCCTGTACAGGATCGCTATGATTCGGAACTGACTCCATGGCACATAACAACAACAACAACAAACTTGCAGTCAAAAAGCTTCTCTTTTTGTAACTGTTGTTTTGTAGTACACACTTATTTAGACCAATACTGTACCAAGTAATTAAAACAGAACCATTACTCGGTTTCAAAGTGACGTTTGTATAAAATATAAAAAGAGGACCATGAGATGTGAAATTATTTGGTTAAGGAATTAACGAGGTAATGATCCTTGATTTATAATTAGAGCTTGAATATCCCACAAGATTGAAAAGCTGCTCCTTTTGTTGTTATTTCTACTATTTGACATTGAAAAAAATATTTTTTTAACTAGTGCTTTTTATTATTATGATGGCAGTAGTGGTAATTATGTGCTGTGGAGTCAGTTCTGACTCATAGTGACTCTGCATAGGGTTCCCAAGACTGTAAATCTTTACGGGAACAAAAAGCTTCAGTTCCTAGGGAACTGATGATAGTTTAGAACTACTGCTCTTGAGATTAGCAGCCCGACTCGTAACCAAAATGCTACCAGAGCTCCTTATTTATTATTATACAGGCTGATAATTAACTTTGGTCTCTTGAAAAGGACAAGATAAAAAACACAGAGTATCCCTAAATTTTGATATTAAGAGGTTAAAGTCATATATATGTTTGAAGATAAAAATTAACATTATATCCTATAATCTTTTGATTCTTCTTCGTAGTGATAAGTATGAATTAAATTTTAGCTATATCACAGTGATTTATTAAGCCAACATTTTCATTTGGAAGTTCTGAATGATCCTCTCAGAATAAAGGGAAAATCCCTTTGGAAGTACCATTTCTATATTTGTTCCTTAGAGAGTTTCATAACACTTCATTATGAAGCGTTAACATTAGCATATTAAAGATGTAAGAAATAATGTGATAAAGAAATGCTGGACCCCATAGTTCCCAAACTCGACCGCACATGCTTCGTTTTTTGTAACTTGTTTTGCAGCACACACTTAAGCCAGTACAGTACCAAGTAATTAAAAATCTAATTAGAATTTGAAGCCATGTGTCCTTTTCATTTACTATTTCTAATGAAAGATAATTAAAGCTTCTGCGAGACAGATGGGTATTATGATAGTTCTGTTTTAAAACTACTTATAAAGTGCTAACAAAAAATTATTAGGCCATGTTGTTGTTGTTCTTAAGTACCATAGAGTCGGTTCTGACCCATAGTGACCCTGTATAGGGTTTCCAAGGAACAGCTGGTGAGCTTAAGCCGCCTTTGCAAACAGCTTTGCAGTCTGGCGCATTAACCCACAGCGCCACACCAGGACTCCATTAGGCCATGATCTGAGTTAAAAAACCTAAGAAACATTAAAAAAAAAAAAAAGGTATTTTGTCTGCACTACATCTCTCTCCTGGTGTAGCTCTGTAAGATAAGCACTGGACCACAAAGTCGGTTTGAACCACAAGGTAGGTGGCTCAAACTCATCAGCCGTACCTCTAAACCCTATACAGGGTTGTTATGAGTCAGAACCAACTCAAATACACTTAACAACACCAACAAAATCACTCTCCTTAGTAAACTTAAAATATGTCAAAAATTAGATAAAGACATAAAACCATCTCCTACATACTATTAGTATCTTTTGGAAGTTAGCTCCATGGCACTAAACTATTCTAACTCCCTTTCTAAAAGTAGCTGTTGCCACTTTGGTTTTACACAAGTGTACCTGTTAATTAGCTTCCAGCGGTTTACCTTCCCGCAGTTCAAATCAAGAAAAAGTAAACATGCTATATAATAAGCACAGTGTCTTCATTTAGAAGTTCAGTTGTCTTTTCTTTGCTTTTCTTCGCAATCTGATTATTTAACTTGAGGAGAATCTGTCAAAACTCTTCAAAGTTACAATGTAGAGAAACTGCCTGGTAATTGTTTGCATCACTTAGAATAATTACTTTAGAATGAGATTTATTACAGGACTCCTGTACTTACAGCAGCTTCCTCTAGGGCCTATGAAGGACTAGTTAAATTTTAACATTGCATCTCTCTATAATTTGTTAGGAGCACTTTATTGCTGAATGTAAGTAAGGTGGTTCTGACTCACAGGGACCTCGTATAGAGTTTTTGAGGCTATAAATCTTTATGAGAGCAGAAAGCTTCATCTTTCTCCCAAGGAGTTGACCTTGTGGTTAGCAACCCACCTCGTAGCCCACTCTGCTGCCAGAACACCTTGAATGTAAGATACACCTGTATTTTCCTTACATTTAAAAAAAATCATTCTCAGGTTATAAGCTTTACAGATTATATCACCAGTCAGTTCTTCTGGTTATAGTTTATTTTTATCAAGGCATAATTATCCCTGCCCCATGGAGCAGGTGGTGGGTTTGAACCACTGACCTTACGATTAGCCGATTAGCAGCTGAGGCTCTTTCAGCAATCTATATCGTTCTCATGTCAAGAACTAAAAGGTGGGCTTATGCATCACACACCCTCTTCCATTACTCCCCAGAGACTTTGCAGCGCTGCTTGGCGTAGTCACTTCTCAGTCGCCTCTATTGATTGTCTGTTGATCTGGAGTGAGGATCACATGGCCTTTCACAGACTAAAGGATGTCCTTTAATTCCTTAAGATGCAGGGAAACCACCCAATGGTGCGCTTGTACAAGTTCAGCAAAAGACTCATACGGGAGGGGAATGCTTATCGGTTTCTATGGAAAACATTCCCACCATGGCTGATGGCAAGCTCTCAGAATGAAGTGAGCTGGCTCATACAATTTCGAAGAATGTATCAATTGGCTCTCCAAAGCTGGTCTGAGTCAGCTCTAGCATACCACTCTAGGAGGTGTCTTTAAGAATGAATTTGAAAACTCACCCAGGAACAATAGAAAGGGAATGATAAATAATAACATTTCCTAAATACAACCCTGGGCTCATAGAAAATAACCAGATAAAATGTGCCAACAACCGAGTACTGATAGATAGGGGAGTAAGTAGACTGTAACCACTGTGAAGTAGCACCTCTACTTCTAGACAGTGAGGGAACACATACCATCACCACCACATACCGCACTCTACAGTGGGAGAACACTACCCCACCTGACTTCTAAAAACCAGAACCCAAACCCCCTGCCATCAAGTTCATTCTGACTCAAGAGTGACCCTATATAGGATTCCCAAGACTGTAAATCTTTACAAACACAGGCAGCCTCATGTTTCTCCTGGAGAAACTGGTGGAACTGGTGGATTTGAACCACTGACCTTATGCTTAGCAGCCCAATGCCTCGCTCGTTCAATAAGAACAAACAATATAGGTTATGGTCTGTGGTTCTCAAATATTTCAGGGTTTTCCAATTTACTTTAGGGATTCCGTTTTCCTGACTGTAATCTTTGCTTTATTGTACAGGTTGAAGGGAACCAGCTGCCTCCAGGACATACCGTCAGTCAGTATGAGACCTGTAAAATCAGGACCATAAAAGCTGGCACGTTGGAGAAGCTTGTGGAGAACCTACTGACAGCTTTTGGGGACAATGACTTTACCTACATCAGCATTTTCCTGTCCACATACAGAGGCTTTGCCTCCACTAAAGAAGTGCTGGAGCTGCTGCTGGACAGGTAAGAGTCTGGAGGCATTGAGAGTTGTTAGAGCTGTTTGCAGAGATTCAGGTTCTGAATCCCCTGCACTTGGTACGCTGAGAGGTAGGTGTGAGGATGGATGAACTGGCAGGAATGACTTCTGGAACAATTGGCATGAAGATTATTCAGGAGACCCTCATGGCCTATTTCTAGGGGAAAAAAAGAAATCTCATATAAATCTATAAAGTTATAGATACCATAATTCTAGACTCAACTGTTTATGAATTTCAGTTACTATTTGCCACTGTAATTTTTTCTCCATATTTTTATAATCCTGTATAATTCTAGTAAATAATCAGTTGACCAGGATTCTTACAGGGTTGTTGTTGTTAAGTGCCATCGAGTCAATTCAGACCCATAGAGACCCTGTGTAAGGTTTCCAAGGAGCAGCTGGTGAGCTTGAACTGCCAACCTTGCACGTCACACGGCTTTGCAGTCTGATGCATTAGCCCACAGTGCACACCAGGATGTTGTTGTTGTTGTTGTCAGGTGCCATCGAATCGGAACCGACTCATAGCGACCCCATGCACAGCAGAACGAAACAATGCTCGATCCTGGGCCAACCTCACCACCGCTGCCACCCCCGAGTCCATCAATGATGCCACCTGGCCGATCCATCTTATTGGAGGTCTTCCTCTTTTTCTCTGACCCTCCACCCTACCCAGCATGACATCCTTCTCCAACGATTGTTTCCTCCGGACTACATGTCCAAAGTAGGAGAGACGAAGCTTAGCCATCCTGGCCTCCAAGGAGCACTCTGGCTGCACTTCTTCCAAAACAGATCTATTGGTTCTTTTGGCAGTCCATGGCACCCTCAGTATTCTCCTCCAACACCACAACTCAAAGGCATCAATTCTTCTACGATCCTCTTTATTCACTGTCCAGCTTTCGCATCCATATGAGGCTATTGAAAACACAATGGCCTGGGTCAGGCGCACCTTAGTCCTCAAGCTGACATCTCTGCTCTTCAATACTTTAAAAAGTTCCTGTGCAGCAGATTTGCCCAGTACAATACGTCGTCTGATCTCTTGACTGCTACTTCCGCGAGTGTTGATAGTTGATCCAAGAAGAATGAAGTCCTTGACAACTTCAACCCTTTCTCCATTGATAAGAATGTTGTTTATTGGTCCAGTAGTGAGGATTAAATATGATACTATGGATGAAGTGTGCAGCTCATTATTAAGCCTATTGCTGTTGTTAAGTGCCTTAGAGTCAGTTCTGACCCATAGCGACCCCGTCTAGGGTTCCCAAGGAATAGCTGGTGAGTGTGAACCGCTAACCATGCGGTTCAAAGTGACTTTGCAGTCCAGCGCACTAAGCCACAGCACCACACCAGGCCTCTAGGAAGTGGCTAATGATGGTGGCACTGATAACGAGGACAATACTAATACTTGTTAACAGTCCCCATGTATTGGTGCTTTATGGATATGTACATAGCATGATCACTATTGTGAAGCCACGTGCTACCCAAAGTAGAGCGTGTACATTGTGATTCACATGCTGGTCATTACATCTCTCCCCTTTGTTTTATTTATAATTAAACTTCGTCTTTTAAAAACCGATTGTTGAATTGACTTGATGTTGGGAGGAAGAAAACTGTCAGACAAGCAATTGTTTTAGAATCATGAGCATCCTCATCCAAATCCTTATATTCTGGGGTTTCCTGCATGAGGAAGGAAATGAGATAGGATATTTTTGTTGGGGGGTGGGGGAATCATTGTGATTGTTAAATATTGAGTTTCGTTTTAAGAAGTAATTCTTTATTTTAAAAAGTTAACACTCATTGGCAGAGGAAAGATGGGCTGGCGGGAGACACAGGGAGGAACACAGTGTTGCAAGTGAAGAGACATACATGCTGTTAACTGTTGGTGCGTGGAGGGGATTGCAACCATGTAATGAAGCAAAGTGTATGATTTGTTGAATGTAAAACTGATGATCTGCCCTGTGAACCTTCACTCAATTCACAATAAAAAGTCAAAAAAAAAAAAAAAGTAATACAAACTCATGTTAAAAACTCTTACATTTTAGAAGGAGATAAAGAAAAATATTAGTCTTTTCATATTGCTATTTTTTTCCATCCAAATATCATTTAATAGATTTTTTTCAATATATGGAAATAGAAAGAGGAGAAGTAAATAGACAGAAATGTATACATAGAAGTAATCCACATATGTAGTGAAAATTTCAAACAATTTAGAAAATTGCAAAAGTAAAAAGTAAAAATTTCCTTTTCTCCAAACTTCCCAGTCCATCCCTCCTAGGCAATCACTCCAAAGCATTCTTTTTGTTGACTTCCAGAATTTTCTCTGTGAGTGTGTGTGTATACGCTTATTTGTTGTTGTTATTAAGTGTCAAGTAGGTTCCTACTCATAGTGACCCTGTATAGGGTTTCCAAGAAGCAACTGATAGGTTTGAACTGCCAACCTTGTGGTAAACAGGCCAGTGCTTGTCCTATAGTGAGCACAACTCCATAAGCTATACTGTTGTTGTTAAGTGCCGTTGAGTCAGTTCTGACTCATAGTGAACCTGTATAGAGTTTCTGAGCAGTGGTATAGATAGATAGATAGATAGATAGATAGATAGATAGATAGATAGATAGATAGATAGATAGACAGATAGATGATAGAAAGAATACATCTCAATGCCAAGAAAACAAAAATCCTCACCACTGGACCAATCAACAACATTCTTATCAGCAAAGGAAAGATTGAAGTTGTCAAGGACTTCATTCTTCTTGGATCAACTATCAACACTCGCGGAAGCAGCAGTCAAGAGATCAGACGACGTATTGCTTTGGGCAAATCTGCTGCACAGGAACTTTCTGAAGTATTGAAGAGCAGAGATGTCAGCTTGAGGACTA
>NW_006408721.1:1800527-1801281 GCF_000296735.1 Chrysochloris asiatica | reverse complement strand
TATTGATTAATGTATATATACATGTATATGTAAATTATCATTATTTCCATATCCACACATATAGGTAGAGCTACCATTTTCTTTCTAATGACTTTGTAGTATTCATTGAATGGAATATTGTATGAATGGACACTTAAAACTATTTCTAATTGTTAAATTAATTTTTTAATTTTGTAAACAGTGCTGCCAGGAGCATCTTTGAACATATATCTTTTGAGTACTTGTTTGAGGATTCTATGGGATAGCTTCATAGAAGAGGAGTGATTTATGGATCAAAAAATAAAGAATTCCGAAATATGAAAGGTGTTTGCAAGTTGTCCTCCAGAGGCATTGTACCAGCCATACTCCCTCCTATAGAGAATGCATATGCTTACTGTTTCACATTTCTCATGCCCTTTTCAACTAGGTATTTTCAACTCTGCTGGTCTCATCACTGACAAATGACAGGCACATTAACACACAGCGCTACATCAGGACTCCCCAGAGCTCCTTAGGACTCCTTATATTAAGCAGGTTGGCTCCAGAAAACTTGGATCCATCCATGAATAATTAATAATTTACTAAAAATATAAGGCTTAAAATCATGGAACAAGTAGACAGCAGTGTAAGAGAGTATAAAAAGAAGCACTACCAAGTTTTATGGATGAAACAGGGTATAGAAGTTCCGTGAGATACATCCTTGTTTATTTTGTTTTCTCTACAGATATTAAGGAGCTCTGGTAGCGTAGTGGTTACGAATCAGGCTGCGACCCGC
>NW_006408721.1:1796080-1800167 GCF_000296735.1 Chrysochloris asiatica | reverse complement strand
GACGGCACTTAACAACAACAACAACAACAATTTGGACTTATTCAGATACATACAAATTTCAACAATTTTCTGAATTGTCTTTTAGCTCACACTTTAGATTTTGTGGCCATAGTTTAATCTCTAGATTAATTTAACCAAGACATATGTATTCTAAGAACTACTGGCCAGATTCTTAAATTGGTTGTTGGGGCTTTTAATGTCTGTAGTTAGGACATAAGCAATTAAGTTGTACAAGCTTGACTTTTCTGAAAATAAACCTTTGAGGTGCTATTTTCTTGTTAGTAAAATTGTGGTAGACTTGCTTGCGGATCATTGATGTGAGTTTTTCATTATTATTTCTTTTTGTTTCTTAATCATAGATAGTAGATGGCCTGTCTTCTATGAATTTAGCACTGAAAGGTTATAAGGGGAAGCGGGAACCCTACAGTCAAGAACGAATTGAAGGCAGATGCTACGTATTTATTGCCCACTAGAGAAAAGCTAATTTGAAGTCAAGCTTTGATTTTTCTCAAGATTTCCAATCCTGAGGCTTTTCTCATCTGGAACTGTTTTGTTTTCCGTGATTCCTTTTAAAAATCTCTGTATAGTTTCTTTGTTCTGCTAATGTGAGCACTCATGATTGACCAAAACAGCGGTGTGAAATCGTGTATGGTTAATTCCGTGTCTGCCTATATCTTTTAGTTGGGATGATCAGCATTTCACAAGGAAACCTATTTCTGTGCTTCATATCATGACTCAGAGTTAATTCTAGGCCTTGCTGGTTTCCTTTGAACCCAAGAGAAAGTTCTTGAATTGTGGGCTAGTTGTTTGTCCTGGGGGCTTTGATACTTTATTTTCTTTTTGTTTCAAGTGTACATTCCATTTAAAGACCTATTCTTCCCAGCACCCCATTTAAAAAACAACAACTGAGACACTACTGAAAATGTCCAACCTCAGCTAATGATCCTCAACTGTTTACATACATATCTAGATTTTTCTTCAGACATCTGTCACATCAGATACGTTTTTGTCTCCTTCTTGATCCACATCTCTGGTATAGGAATGAGCAGAAAGCATAGTATGGGTAGACTAGTATTTCAGAAACCTTACCAAGCCACTAATGGCACTCAGGTCACAGTGTAATAGTCTGAACTACCTGCTTTAGAGGACTTTTGGGAATGAGGAAGGTTGACGCCACTTCTAAGCACTCTCCTTTATGACTATAAACTGACTTGAATTTATTTGATTACGAATTTGGTGTATCTTTGAAATTATTTCTTCTTCCCGTGTTTGTTTGGCCTGTATTTTCATATACCTTATCTCATTTGTTGTTGTTAAGTGCCGTTGAGTCAATTCCAACCCATAGCGACCCTGTATAGGGTTTCCAAGGAGCAGCTGGTAAGCTTGAACTGTCAACCTTGCAGTTCAAATGACTTTGCAGTCTGATACATTAACCCACAGCGCCACACCAGGACTCCTTTTCACATTTAGGACAATAATAATATTGTCCCCATTTTTACAGATGAAAAAAATTGAGGCCCAGGAAGATTGAATTATTAATGATTAATTAATGATATGGCACGTTTTCAGTCATACCATATCACCTCCCATAATTTGTTAATGTCATTTGTGAAGGAAGGAATGATTTAGGAAGCCCTTCAGACATTTTTTTTTTTCTGTTGCTTCAATTGATTTTCCTTGGAAACGGCTGCTTAAGGAGTGCTTGCATCACATAATTAGAGGTGATTCACGGGGCCATCAAGTTCCTCTCTGTTCATATATTCATTCAAATAGCATTTATCAGATTATTTTTTCATGTACCATAATAGTAGATTATGAGCTGGGCTGCTAACTACAAGGTCAGAGTTCAAATCTGCCAGCTGCTCAGCAGGAGAAAGATGAGGCTTTCTGTTCCTGTAAAGATTTATAGCCTTGGAAATCCTACACGGGGTCACTATGACTTGATGGTACACAACCATGAATCAAAGCCATACTACACCATACAAAGTGCTATGCATGAGGGGTCTTCAAAAAGTTCATGAAAAAATTCCGTTATCTTGTAATTCCATTTCTCCATGAATTTTTTTGAAGCGCTCCTGTGTATACAAGTACTCTTCATATATCGACTGTCTTCATTATCTGATAGTTCACATTTACGACAATAGTAAAAAAAAAAAAAGTATTTGACTATTTTGCACATTCCATGATGCACGTCTGGCAGTAGTGAATACTGAGGTGTTGATGTTGGTAAGTGCCATTGAGTTGGTTCTGACATACAGTGACCCTGTATAGGATTTCCAAGAAGCAGCTGGTGGGTCTGAACTGCTGACCTTGAGGTTTAAACTGACTTAGTGGTTTAGTGCTTATCTTACAGGTCCACACCAGGGAGCGTAATAATGGGTATGCTAGTTAAGGTTATGTATCAACTTGCCTGGGCTATGATTGTCAGTGATTTAGCAGTTATTCAGTTATTCAGTGATGTACTCAAGTTCCATTTCATGAGCTGATGTAGGCATTCTCCATTTTCATATAATGCTGATTTTCACATGGTAACCTGGTCTTTGGAGCCTAGCCGGGTCGATAAGCCGGTGACAGAGCTAACAGTGGACAAGATGCCATGGCTCCTATCTCCTTCATAACTACAGTCTAGTTGGAGAGACTAACTTTAAGATTGTTGTTGTTGAGTGCTGTTGAGTTGGTTCCAACTCATAGTGACCCTGTATAGGGTTTCTGAGGAGTGGCTGGTGAGTCTGACCTGCCAACCTTGCAATTCAAATAGACCTTGCAGTTCTGTGCTTATCTTGCAGTGCCACACCAGGACTCTTTAAATCTATTAACAAACAAATAATTGTATATGGGAGTCCTGGTATGGTGCTGTAGGATAAGCACTGGATTGCTAACTGCAAGCTTGGTGGTTCAAATCTACCAGCAGCTCCACAGAAACCCTCTGATACGCTATGAAACCCTATCATAGGGTCTCTGGGACTCAGAACCAATTTGATAGAATTAACAGCACAACAACTGTGTATAAATTAAATTGAGTTAATTATGAGTTAAGAGTTAGGATCTCTAACAGAGATAGTAAGAGTGAGTTTTTAGGGGGTGGAGGAGCACTGGTTAAGTACTTGCCTGCTAACTGACAGGTCAGTGGTGACTCAAACCAGCCTTCAAAACGTTCTCCTCTGTCCTGTAGCCTTGCTAGGAGTTGGAATCAACAGGAAATCTATGGGTTTGGTTTCTTTGATTTTATATCCAAACAAAACTGGGTATTGGCCAATGATCTTAGGTAGTTTAATAGATCATGGGCCATCAAGATCACTGCTGTGGGTGTCTGGAATATTTCTATATACTTAATGGGCTCACACTGATTTCCAAAGAGAGTTCTTTTTGGACTTTATGGACAAGGCAAATGAGGAAGTGTGCGGGTGGCTTTATACAAATATATCACATTGTGAGGATGATGTTGCTGTTGTGTATTATCGAGTGGATTCTGACTTACAGTGACCATACAGGACAGAGCAGAACTGCCCAGTGGGTTTCCACAGGCTATAATCATTATGGGTGCAGAGAAACAGGTCGTTTCTTCCATAGAACAACTGGGGGCTTTGAACCACCAACCTATTGATTAGCAGCCAAGTGATTAATGATTGTACCACCAGGGCTACTAAATTCAAGCTGTATGATACTTTTATATGCAAAAGGCGATGTACTAATAATCTTTAAGAAAGGAGTTGCCCGTGCATCTGAAGTAAGTCTTCTACAACATAGAAAAGAGTTAATCAAATGTAAAGCTTGTGATTTTAAAAAATTCTTTTTATGGACTTTGTTGTAAGTACAAAGTATGTTACCCTTTTTTTTTTTTTTCTCAAAGTTTTAGGATATTTTATTAGAAAAACACTTTTTTTTTTTTCTTTTGGTCTGTCTTCTAGTCATGAAATTCATATGTTAGGCATATAGTATCATAGTAAAGAGTATGGGCTTTAAGAAACCTCAAATTTTATTCAGGTGTTCAGCTTTTACTACCTCTTGAAATGGTTGAACATCGACCATTTTCTTTTGGTACAGTGCTCTGCGTATTCCTTCCATCTTCTTTTGATGCTTTCTGCAT
>NW_006408721.1:1768268-1792855 GCF_000296735.1 Chrysochloris asiatica | reverse complement strand
TGTGGCAACAATTGTGAGGTTGGCCCAGGACTGGGCAGTTTTTTGTTCTGTTGTACATAGGGTCACTATGAGTCACTACCAATCGATGGCACCTAACAACAACAACACCCCTTACTTGCTGTACATTAATGGACACATGAATTTGTTTTACTAACTTCTGTTTCTTCTTCTATAACATGAGAATTAGAAGTATCACCTAATTGAGGTATCAAATCATTTGTTGTCAAGTTGAGTTTAACATGGTGACCTCATGTCAGAGTAGAACAATGCCCTATAGGGTCCTTAATGGTTGTTTTCTGGGCAATAGATTGTCAGACTTCCTCAAAGCTCTTCTGGATAGATTTGAACCTTCAGTCTTTCGGTTAGTAGTCAATCGTATTGACCATGTGCACTACCCAAAGACTCCATCATGGAGTCTAAAGAAAAACCCAGACAACAACACTTTTATTGAATCAGTTCTGACTAATGATGAACCTATGTATTTCAGAATGTTATTATTGTTGACTCTGACTCATAGCAACCCTGTGCACAACAGAACGAAACTGCCAGTTCTGTGTCATACTCACAGTTATTGTCTTGAAGCCCATTGTTACAGCCGTGGTGTCAGTCCATATCATTGTGGACAGAGAGGTTTCCTCTTTTTCTGTGACTTTACACTTTTACAAGGATAATATCTTTCTGCAGGGACTGTCATTCCTGATAATATGTGCAAAGTATAAGAGACAAAGTCTCACCATCTTTGATTCTAACCAGCATTTTGACTGTATGGTTTACAAGCCAGATTTGCTGGTTCTTCTGGAAGTCTGTGGTACTTTCAATATTCTTCACCAACACCACAATTCAAATGCTTAAAATCTCTGGTCTTTCTTCTTCACTGTCCAACTTTCCCATGCATATGAAGTGATTGAAAATATCATGGCTTGGGTCAAGCACATTTTAGTCCTCAAAGCGATGTCTTTGCTCTGTATCTCTTTAAAAAGGTCTTTTCCAGCAGATATGCTCAATGGAATATATCATTTGAGTTCTTTAATGCTGCTTCTATAAGCATTAATTGTGGATCCAAGTAAAATGAAATCTTTGACAATTCAGAAATTGTCTTTTCTGTTTATCATGATGTTGTTTATTGATCCAGTTGTGAGGATTTTTGTTTTTCTTTATACGTTGAGTCATAATCCATACTGAAGGATTTGATCTTCATGAGCAAGTCCTCTTCACTTTCAGCAATCAAGGTTGTGTCATCTGCATGTTAATGGGCCTTCCTCCAATCCTGATGCTGCCGTTCTTCTTCATTTCATGAAGCTTCTTGAATAATTTGCTCAGCATACGGATTGAATAAGTATGATGAAAGGAAACAACCCTTTTCCTTGTTTTGTTCTAAGAGCTGCCTCTTGGTCTGTTTGCAGGTTCCTCATGAGCACAGTTAAATATTCTGAGATTTCCATTCTTCACAATGTTATCCATAGTTTGTTGTGATCCACACAGTCCTGTACCTTTGCACAGTCAATAAAATACAAGTAAACATCTTTCGGGTATTCGTTGCTTTTAGTCAAGATCCATCTGACTTCTGCAGCGACATCCCTTGTTCTACACCCTCGTCTGAATCTGGCTTGAATTTCTGGCAGCTCACTGTCAATTTACTTCTGCAACACAGTTTTAAAATTATACTTAGCACAATTTTACTTGCACATTATACTAATGGTATTTTTCAATTACATATTCTGTTTGGTCACCTTTCTTTGGTATGGGCACAAATATCAGTCTCTTCCAGTCAGCTGGCCAGTTAGCTGTCTTAAAAACTTCTTGGTACTGACTTGTGAGTGCCTCTAGTGCTGCATCAGTTTGTTGAAACAGTTCAATTTGTGTCTGTAAATTCCTGGAACCTTGTTTTTCACCATTGCCTTCAGTGTAGTTTGGACCTTTTCCTTTAATACCATTGGTTCTTCATCATATGGTACCTACTGAAGTGGTTGAACAGTGACCAATTCCTTTTGGTATAGTAATTGTATATTCCTTCCATCTTCTTTTGATGCTTTTTACATTGTTAAATATTTTGCCCATAAAATCCTTCAGTATTGCAAGTTGAAGTTTGAATTTGTTCTTCAGCTCTTTCAGTTTGAGAAATGCTAAGGGTGTTCTTCCTAGTGGTTTTCTAAATCCAGATGAACTGGCACAGTGGCAGCAGTAATGGGCTCAAGCGTAGCAATGACTGTGAGGTTGGTGCAGGACTGGGCAATGCTACATTCTGTTGTGCGTAATGTTGCTATGAGTTGGTACTGACTTGATGGCACATAACAACAATAACTACTTCAGGTCTTAACATATTTCATTATACCTTCCTCTGTCTTCTTGATCTGTACTTTGAGATTTTCTGTTGAATTCCTTTACTTCATCATTTCTTCCACTGACTTTAGCTACTCTGTGTTCAAGAGCAAGTTTCAGGGTCTTTTCTGACATCCTCTTTGGTCTTTTCTGTCTTCCCTGTCTTTTTAATGACCTTTGCTTTCTTCGTATATGGTGTTCTTGATGATGTCATCACACTACTCCTCTGGTCTTCAGTTACTAGAGTTCAGTGCATCAAATATGTTCTTGAGCTGACTGTTACATTCAGGTGAGATATTCTCAAGGTTGTATTTTTGTTCCTTTGTACTTGTTTTAATTTTCTTCAGCTTCAGCCCTGAACTTGTATAGGTGCAGTTGATGGTCTGTTCTACAGTCTGCCCCTGGCCTTATTTTGGCTGATGTTATTGAGCTTCTCCATCATCTCTTCCACAAATATAGTCAGTTTTGTTCCTGTGTATTACATCTGTGAAGGTCCATATGTATAGTTACTGTTTGTATTGTTGGAAGAAGGTATTTACAATGAATAAGTTGTTGACTTGCAAAAAATTCTGTTTTGTGATCTCCAGCATCATTTCTATCTCCAAGCTCATATTGTCCAACTACTGATCCATCCTCTTTGTTTTCAACTTTACATTCCAATCACTAGTAATTATCAGTGTATCTTGATTGCATGCTTGATCAATTTTAGACTGAAGAAGTTGCTAAAATTCTTCAGTTTCTTCATCACTATTTTTAGTGATTGTTACGTAAATTTGAATAATAGTTGTATTAACTGGTCTTCCTTGTAGGTAATAGATATTATCATATCACAGGCAGCATTGTATTTCAAGATAGACCTTGAAATCTTTTTTTTTTTATGAACGTGATGCCATTCTTCAAATCATATGATTGTCTGATTCAAAATGGCGAATACCAGTCCATTTCAACTCACTAATTAATGTATAGGATATTGATTTGTATGTGTACCATTTCATTATTGACAACTACTATTTTCCTAGATTCATCCTTAATATATTCCACATTCCAATTATCCGTGGATGTTTGCAACTGTTTCTTCTCAATGTAAGTTGTACCCCATCAGCACATGGTGGTCCTGAAAGTTTTACTTTCTTATGCCATTAAGGTCAGTTCTGCTTTGAGTATGCACTTCCTTAGTCCCATTTAAGTGCCTTCCAACCAGAGGGACTCATCTTCCAACATTATATCAGACAGTGCTTCACTGCTTTCCATGGGTTCTCAAGGGTTAATCCCCAAGAAGAGAATTGTCTATTCCTTCTTCCTAATCTCTTTTTAGTGTGGAAGCTAGCAGAAACCTGTCTTCCATGAGTGACCCTGCTGATATTTGAATAACCAGTGGCATAGCTTCCAGATTCATAACAACATGCAAACCACCACAGTATGACAAACTGACAGATGTACGAGGTATTAAAGAACAGACTGTTCAATAGAGGTTTCTTGGCAGTGATCTTTCTGGATTGCCAGACCTTTCATGATGCCACTAGGTGAGTTTGAATCTCCAGTCTTTAAGTCAGCAACCAATTGTAAATTGCTAATCAATTTATAGGAGTCCTGGTATGGTGCTGTAGGATAAGCGGTCAGCCGTAAGGTTGGCTTGAACCGAAGGGCTGGTGGTTCAAACTCACTAGCCAGAACCACTCGATGAAACTAACAGCAGCAATTTGTTGTTGTTGTTAAGTGCCATCGAGCTGGTTCCAACCAATAGCGACCCTATACAGGGTTTCCGAGGAGTAGCTGGTGAGCTTGAACCACCAACCTTGCAGTTTAAATGGCTTTGCAGTCTAACGCATGAACCCACAGCGCCACACCAGGACTCCAACAGCAGCAATAGCAACAGCGTATTTATAAGGCATAAAAGGCCCCATTGCTTGATGGTGTGGTCTGTCAGAATCGACTCAATGTCACCTAACAACAGTACTTATTATACTCATCATAGGGTTTTCTCTGGAGTCCTGATGTGGCACTGGACTGCTAACCACAAGGTCAGTAGTTCAAACCCACCAGATGCTCTTTGGAAACCCTATACAGTGTCTCTATGAGTCAGAATGGGCTTGATTACACTTAACAACAACAACAAATGTTTTTTTCTATACTTTTAATTTCTTCTCAGAGTTATTTATGTTTAACGTCTGTCATTTAAATAGGCAATTTTTTTTCAAGATAGTGCAATGCCATTCTCTTCATCAACTTTAGAAACTCCATGCCAGTGTCCTATAGGGGCAAAGGGAAACAGAGTAGTTCAGTCTTTGAATCTTTGATCGCACTGTTAATGAAAATGTTGAGATGCTTAAGTTGGATGATCATCCCATTTAATTTAGTTGGAAAAGCATTCAGAAAATCCTAACATTGCTTTATTTCCTGTCCAGCTTAAAACATAGAAATACTGAATGTCCTGAAAATTGTAACAAAAAATTTCATAAGATTTATGTTATAACAAATGGGTCTAAATGGATTTTCCTTCATCTAGATGTTGATGATTCCCTAGGCAAGAAAACCTTGTATGGTATATATTATGGATTTTAAAAAAGGTAGAATGCTAAAAAAATTAACTGGACCCTTTTCCTGTTTTCTGTGAATATTAGGAAGAGGAAACTGGCTGATAAAAGAGAGAAGAGGAGTAAATAAGAGCTGTGAGATTCTTTGGGTGTTTACATATTTATAACAGAAAGAAGCATTGAAAACTTGTAGGCACATCCTTCATGAAGGGTCCCATGTTCCTTTCTAGTTCATGCTTTATCAAGTGGAGAAAACAGTTGTGCTCAGAAAGCATCAAAGACATAAGATTGATAACAATTTACAAGTGTGGTAGGCAGAGTAATTAGGATGTGGATGATTGCCTCCTGGTTCCTATAAACTTCCTGAAAAGCTAGTTTAGCTGTATTGTCAGCTTACCCAGTAAACAAGGTAAGCAAGGGTGTACTTGTGATTTTTAAAGATTCTGCTTCTAGGTATGGCTGGCATCGGTCTCTTTCCCAACCTCCTTACAGACTCAAAGCCTGTTTTCAAATTTTCACATTTACAGCTCCTGATAGAGGTGAATATCCAGCCAGCAAGGTCGGCCTTACTTGTGTTTATTTACTAATCTGTAATAAACAATTTCACATGGGCTTCACCATATCCAATCTGTGTGAAATTGCTCGTTATAGTAAGTACAGGTGAGTACATTAAGTACCTGTACAATCAATTTATAGGAGTCCTGGTATGGTGCTGTAGGATAAGCGGTCCTTTACCTGTACAGTAAGTACAGGTAAAAACACATGCTTACCTTGCTTATTAGGTGCTCTGCCTCTAGTTATGTGAAAAGAATATTTAAGGCTGTAGGTGGAATACTGTTGCCAGTCAGCTGACTTGGAGATAAAATTATAATCCTGTATTATTCAGGTAGGCCCAATGTAATTACAAGTGTCCTCAAAAGTGAAAGAGAGAGGCAAAAGAAAGAGTCAGAGAAAATGTGTGCCCATAGAAAGGGACAGAAAGAGGCCAAGTTGCTGCTTTTGAAGTGGCAGGGGGCCATAAGCTGAGGAATGTGGGCAGACTCTCAAAGCTAGAAAAGGCAAGGAGTGGATTTTTAGAGCTGCCAGAAGTGATCCCAGTTCTCCTGACGCTTTGATTTTAGCCCAGTGAAACACGCTGGATGGTTGTCAGACCTGCACAACTGTGAAGTAATAAATTTGTGTTGTTGTAAACCACTAAATTTGTGGTGATTTGTCATTGCAGCAGTAGAACTGAATATATAGCAATAAAAACATCTGGTCTATTGGAGAAATTGTAGACATTGTGATATGAAACAGACAATTCTTGCCCACAAAATAGGCTCCCATAATCAATGCTTGTGGCTCAAGGATGCAGAAAATCAGATGTCCTTCTGCCCTTTGTACTACTAGGGACATTGTGCCCTGCTCAGCCGTGGCCCACTCATTCAGTCAGCTCTGGGAAGCTTGCAGAAACACAGGGCAGAGCTCAGCCTCAACATGGCAAGCGCTATGAGAAGCATTGGACCGCAAACTATGTCATTGCTTTGATTTAACCAGAGAAGTTTAATCTGGTGATGTTTTAGAATTCACAATCAACCATAATCACATGAGGGAAAATGGAAATACTTTCTCTTCCCTAATGGCTTGGTTGTCTTAGTAAATCTTTGTTTTTGCAGCTTGAACCCAACTCTTACCCAGCAGCACTATGGGAATTCTGGATGGGAACATTGGGTGATCCAGGAACTCTTATTTTATTGGACGGCACTGATGGCTGTGTTAAAGCAGACACTAAAAGGGTGCTGTCAAAAGGATCTACCTCCTCACGTAACCAATCTAGCTTTCTTTTCTTGAAATCCAATTTATAAGGCCTAAGAGGTAAAAATGAAATAGTTCTTTTAAAAAAAACCACATACACGCAGAAAGGAGACAGGACATGCAGTTATCCTTCTTTTTTTTCCCCTGAATTTTCTAGCAGGTTTATTATTATTAATGGTGTACTTATGATGGGTGGAAATGACAAGCAAACTTGAAACTGAAAGGCAACATAAATATATTCTGAATAGTTATGGAAAGTTTCAAATTTAGCTTTGATAATTCAACTACATTTTGATAACTGGTTAGAAGGGGTTTGATCATAGGCTCTATTAAGAATATGCTAAACATTATGGACCTTCTCTCTTAAAAAAGCATATCACAACATTGTTCATACAATTTAGTAGATTCCTAGACTAGCCTTCAGTTCATCCTGGGATCCTGGGTTATGATCAGCAGAGTATAGGGAGTCATTGTGAGTCAGAGGAGGGCACTGCTTCCAGTTTATATTATGATTGGGGGCAGATGTCTTAGATAGAACTCTAGCCTTGACCCCTTGCTGAGAATTTGCCTTTCCACCCCCAGCTAAACTGAATTAGAATCTACAGCTTAACAAGATCCCCAGGTGATTCTTAGAGATCCCCAGGTAACTCTTATAAGATCTTGTTAAACTGTAGATTCTGATTCAGTATGGGGGTTGTGTTCTCTGGAGCTTAGTTCTGACTCGTAGCGATCCTGCATAGGATTTCCAAGGCTGTGAATCTTTACGGGAGCAGAAAGTCTCATCTTTCTCCTGCAAACGACTAGTAGTTTTGACTTGCTGACCTTGAGGTTAGTAGCCAGACTGGTAACCACAACGCTACTGCTACTTCTAATTCAGCATAGATGGGGTGCAAAGGCAAATTCTCAGCAAGGCATCAAGGCTAGAATGAACCTACTAACAAGTGAAATCAGATATTTAAAATTTAATGGTTGTTGAAAAAAAGTATCTTTGAGCCTTTGCAAGGAAAAAGTATTGGCTAGTTTTGAGTTTATGTGTGTCTTGTCACTATTCTGTTATTTGATATTTACTTTTTCACTTTTCATATATGTGTGTGTGTGTAAGATGTGTTATTGTTAAGTGCCACTGAATTTGCCTGAATAGTGTTTCCCAGGAGTGGCTGGTGAGTTTGAACTACTGACTTTCTGGTCCAAACTGGCCCTGCGGTCCAATGCTTCTCCTGTAGCGCATATCAGGATTCTGAATGTAAGAATGTTGTTGTTGTTAAGTGCCATTGAATCGATTCCAACCCATAATGACCCTGTATAGGGTTTCCGAGGAGCAACTGGTGAGCTTGAACCACTGATTTTGTAGTTCAAACAACTTTGCGCTCTCACTCATTAGCCCACATTGCCACACCAGGACTCCGAATGTAAGAATTGTTGTTGTTAAGTGCCGTCGAGTCGGTTCCGACCCATAGCGACCCTGTACAGGGTTTCCGAGGCTGTAAATCTTTATGGGAGCAGAAAGCCTCATCTTTCTCCCATGGAACAGCTGGTAGTTTCGAACTGCTGACCTTAAGGTTTGCAGTCTGATTTGTAACCACTACGCTACCAGAGCTCCTTAATATAAGAATGTTGTTGTTGTTAAGTGCTGTTGAGTCGTTCTGACCCATAGCGACCCTCTATAGGGTATAGGGTTTCCAAGGAGCAGCTGGTGAGTTTGAACCGCCAACCTTGCATTTCAAATGGCTTTGCAGTCTGGCTCATTAATCCACATTACTACACCAGGACTCCGAGGTACTCAATAAATCTTGTTGTTGTTGTTGTTGTTGTTATGTGCTGTGGAGTTGGTTCCAACTCATAGTGATCCTGCACAGGGTTTCCGAGTCTGGAAATCTTTATGGGAGATTGTTGTTGTTGTTGTGTGCCATAGAGTCGGTTCCAACTCCTAGCGACCCTGTACAGAGTTTCCGAGGCTGTAAATATTTATGGGAGCAGAAAGCCTCATCTCTCCCCTGTGGAACAGCTGAATGGCATCAAGCCACTTTTGCCCTGGGAAATACAGTTGTTTTGCCTTTGATCTCTAGTAAAGTTGTCATAAGCACCAATTTAGAGAAATGAATGCTATGTTGAGTTTTTGTAAGTACAGGAGAAAAGTAGTCATGAAAATGACAGGATACAGTAATATTAAACTCCTATTTGTTGTTTTTAAAATTTTGTAGCATATTTCCTAAGATTCCAACCCATGACAACACGATGTCTTGCACAGTAGAATTACTCCACAGTGTTTTCTCAAGGCTGGGATCTGTCAGAAGCAGATCACTCAGCCTTTCTTCTGAGGCCCTTCTCGGGGGGATTGATCTGCCAACCGTTAGGCGGATAGTTAAGCACTTAACTGTGTGTGCCACTCTTGTTAATGAGCCTCAAACCTGAGCCAGACTCAAGAAAAATCTCTACACTTGAGCAGATTCTGTGGTATCAGAGAACGGTCTGCTCCCTACCCCCACCCTACCACCGTTTCTCCTCTTGTCTGTCATTGTCTCCGCAGCTACTGTAGCATTGCTAACAGCCTTATGTACCTTTACTTTTGGTTGATTCGGATTATTCAGATTAAAGTGGAAGGGAGAAGAAACTGATGAGAAACCAAGCTCTAGGGGCAGAAAACAGGCTGGAGAAGAGTAATCCATGTCGGAAGTAACAAGCTGCCGCAAGAAATGCAGTTTTGTTTTCTTTTCCTTGGATGGCTACTGATTGCAGAGAGTTGTGGGTTGGGGCTGGAACTTACGAGGTTCTCAAGGAACTTCATAACATTTTGTAACTGCCAAATGGAGCAGAAATACTAGGTACTTTTTGCTGCTAATATTTGCCTTAACTGTCGGTGATGACTTTGAAGCTAATTGGGAGAACTGAAGGAGCAGGCAGGTAGGCGAAGAACTCTGCCGCAAATGGCTAAGGAGTGGGGGGCAGCTTTCTTTGGATCTCCTAGCTTTTTCTAATCATAGACTGTCTTTGCCTAGAGAACCAGATCTCATAAGCAGAAAGCTCAGTACCAGGTTCTCTGCTCAGCATTCCTTGCCCTTTCCTTTCCTGTAAGAGAACAAGCAGTTTCTGCCTTGCTGCCTTTGACCTTTGTCTTTCCTATGAATAATCAACTCAGGGTGGAAATAAGACGTTTCCAAGGTAGGCTTGCTTGATGATCATGGTCTAATTCTCAGGTCAGACTTGGGTGGAGAGGTGTGTGCCCTTGAGGATGTTGTTCAAAGTGGCTCTGTTCAAAACCACCCTGTTGCTGACCTGTGGGGTACAGTCTTTACCAAAGACTTCACTTGGTGTTCCAGACTCTGCAGGCTCTTTCAGTCATGACATCCTCTGGAATCAAGGTCAGCTTCTGAACATTCTTCTCATAGCTGACCCTAGGTTCTTGTGGTCAGTTAAGGAAAACTGCTTAAGATGTTCATAATCTGGGCTTGATAGGAGAAACAAGATTCCCCGAGGTCCTTGAATCAACAGCTTCCTGTGAGGTCTTTTTTTCCCTCTTTTTTCCTCCTTTCCAGTTCTTTCTCTACCCCCTAAGAAGTAGCTCCTGCCTTCTCTTGCCTCCCTGTTTTTCTTGTCAGGTGCCATCAAGTTGGAACCGACTCATAGCGACCCCATGCACAGCAGAACAAAATAATGTCCGATCCTGGGCCAACCTCACTTCTGCTGCCACACTTGAGCTCCTCTCTGCATGTCTACCCGATCCACCATCTTAGTCATAGTGCCTCCCGAGTCTTTCTTTTATTAGCAGTGTTGTTATTGTTAAATGCTGTCAAGTCACTTCTGACTCATAGTGAGCCTAGGAAGGGTTTCCGAGGAGCAGATTTAGCAAATGTTTTCTGTTCCTACAATGTGCAGGCTCTGCTCCAGGCTTGGGGAATCTTATCAGAACACCCCCTCATGATCTACTCCCTTTTCCTCTGCACCTCATCTCTTACTCTCCCTCCAGTCACTCTGTGCCTTTTCTCACTGATCTTGGTGCTTCTCTTGCACAGGAAGCCTGTCACTGCTCTAGGGCCTTTGCATCACCATTCCCTCTGCTTGGAATGCTCTTACACTAGAGATCTACATAGCCTCAAAATAATGTGATTTGGTCTCTCCCTGCCAAGGCAACCTCAGTTCCAGCCGTCACACAATAGCAGGCTAATTTTTTAATTTAATTTTTATTTTTTTGGTAATATTTTTAATTAAAGTTTTTATTGTGAATTAAGTGATAGTGTACATGGGAGAACATCTGTTTTACACTAATCCTGTCCTATTTAGTTTCACTGCGATGATTACAATCTCCTTGCATTATTATTCAACAGTATTTGATTCTATTCCCTTTGTTTTTTACCCTGACTGCCAGCACACAACCTTTCTCTTTCCATGAGTTTAGAGTCCTCAGTTGCTTGATCTCTCCGTGTCCTCATCTCTGCCCCCATCTCTGGTATTGCTGCCTCTCTGGATAGGGTCCCACATTCCGCTCATGCTACTCTCCCTTGATGGTCCTAGGTTCCTCTGTTCCTGGACTGCAAGATTAACTGCTCCCCCTTTTTTGGTACAAAACTTCTATCTTTACAGTTGTAACAATCACAATTAGTCATGATAACAGTTAGTCACTATTGAATCATAAGAATCTTACCCCATCTCCTTTCACCAGACCAATCTAGACAAGATGAAAACTACTCAGTGGGGATTCTACCTTCCCCCACACACTCTGAAACTAAACACCCTCTTGAAAACTTATAAACTAGTCACTTCATGCCTTTATAGCTCCCCTATTTCAGGTTGTTGTTGTTAAGTGCCATCGAGTCGGTTCCGACCCATAGCGACCCTGTACAGGGTTTCCGAGGGTGTAAATCTTTACGGGAGTAGAAAGCCTCATCTTTCTCCCGTGAAGCGGCTGGTAGTTTCGAACCGCTGACCTTAAGGTTCGCAGCCCGATTCATAACCACTACGCTACCAGAGGTAGTCAATGCCTAATTTTCCCTTCCCTGTCAACCTTGTATGCAGAGGGGTTGGATTGATACTTGATGTGAAAATTCCTTCCCTCTCAGTTGGTATTTTGTGCTACTACATACATAAGTATAGGTCAAGTTCATCTAATTGTAGCAAGTTACACTTGCTTCCTTTATAAAAATTTTTTTTTAATCTTCCTCTAGTCAAGTTTTGATCATCAAACCCTTGAAGCTAGGTCACATGAGTAATATCTGCAAAGTTTAGGCATTCTTGTGCATCTCCTCTCACTTCGTATCAGCTAGACATTCATTCTCAGCTCTAACCCTCTGTGGCTATGTCCTTGTCCATGGACTCAGGAGTCCCCAGGTCTCACCACACGTAAGACCAACCAGCCCTTCCTCTTTTCTCTCTCATCTGCAGTTCAATGGGAGTCTGTGGAACATGGTTGAACTCAGCTCATATCTTCATTGCTGCCTTTCCCCCCTTCCACTCACCACTAGACCAATGTGGTTGCCAGCAAGCTTACATGCTGATAACAGGCTAATATTTAAGTTGATAATTTTGTATGCCCTGTGATTGATGTTATAAATAGCCAAATGGCCCTTGGCAGAAAAAACAGGTTTTTACCCTGGTTTTAGAGGATTCTACTTAATTGTCTCATTCAAGTTTTCTTTGAATATCCCATATGAAATAGCAACCTCTGCCCCTCCATCATGCCCAGTACTGTTACCTGCTTTATTTTTTTCTGATACTGGTCAATTCTTCACTATCTGACTTAGTATATTTGAACCAATTTAGTAATTCAGTGTCTGTCTTCCCTCACTGGAATGCATACTACATGAAAATGAAGACTTTATCCCCAATGCATGGAATAATACATGGATATATACTCAGATAAATATTTCTTTTGTGAGGGATAAATGAGTGAATGAATGAGTGAGTGACAGAAAGTCTCAAGGTATCTAACCTTCAAGGAGTTGTTAACCTGGTGGAAGGATACATAAAGCAAATGAACAAACAAGGTTAATTGTAGTTTGTATGGTAGGATAGTTAGAATCTGAATGCCAAGTTTCAAATCCCTACTCTACTTATTATCTGTATCTTTAAGAGACAATCACTTAACCTTTCTGGACATCATTTTTCGTATTTGTAAAGTAAGAATGATAATGCTACCACTTTATAGAATTGTTGTGAAAAGTAAATGAAATCATCTCTGTACTTAACACGGTGCCTGGTATATATATAGTTGCCACAGAGTTGGTTCTGACTCCATGTGTACAGAGTAGAATTACTCCTTAGGATTTTCAAGGCTGTGACCGTTTGGAAGCAGACCTCCAAGTCTGTCTTCCAGGGTGCCTCTGGGCAGGTGCACACTGCCGACCTTTCAGCTAGTAGCTGAGTGTGGAACTGTTTGTGCCACCAAGGACTCCATTGCTATAGTAAGCTCTCAAAAATGAACTGCTGTTAGCATTAGATCACTTGCTAGCATCAAGCAGAGTATGGGAAGTTCTGCAGGATTATCCTTATGCAGCTTGGGCTTTATTGAGACTTGTCTGTTGCACATCAAAGGTTAGAAAGACCCTCCCCTAACAGGAGCTCTGGTAGCGTAGTGGTTATGAACAGGGCTGCGAACCGCAGGGTCAGCAGTTCGAAACTACCAGCTGTTCCACGGGAGAAAGATGAAGCTTTCTGCTCCCGTAAAGATTTACAGCCTTGAAAACTCTGTACAGGGTTGCTATGAGTCAGAACCGGCTCCTTGGCACATAACAACAACAAAACAGAGTCTGTCCCTCAGGACTTCATCTGAAGTTGTTTTGAACCACAAATGTTGCTGGTTCTCCCCTTCAGCCACATTCAAGGAGCCTTCAAAAAGGTTGTGGAAAATGGAATTAAAAGATAACGGAACTTTTTTTTTAAGCCCCCTCACATTAAACCTTTCATCAACCAAGTCCACCTCCAAATAACATACCACCCCCTCTGGAAAGAATCATTTCCTGTTTAAATATCATCAACCAGTTAAACACTGTGGTGGGTTTCCCACCCCACCCCACCTCACCCCCTCGTAATTCTAGGCTTCAGTAAAAAATTAAAGCCCACATTAAGAGACATTTAAAAATCATTCTTTTGACAGAGAAAACCATGTCAAAAGTCATTCTTGCTATTTGTATTATTTTTTTTAAGTTTTATGTGTTACTCTTTAATCTCGTTGGTAAACCTTCTTAATAGGTTGGGGCTTTGATCTTAAATCCTAATGCGGCTTTGCAGAAATGGGAGGTGACAATGTTGACAGGTTTGTCTGTAGCTATTCTACTGTCATTAATTAAACACACAGACACACACTCTTTACTTACACTGCCCACCCCTACCTCCCCAGTAAATGAATTGAACTTACTTTGATTTTTGATGGGAAGCAATGACAGGGGCCAGAAAAACATCAAAGTAATACTCTTAGTTGACTTCACCTTAATATTAAAGAGGTCTCAGTTCCTTTTCGGTAAAGCATTAATTCAGCTTTATGATAAAAAAGTTGTGGGTATCAATAATAATCTTCCCCTCTCCGCAGTCCATCAAATCCCAGAGGGTGACACTTACTTGTATTTCAAATCTAAAGGTTTCCTTTGTAACATTGTGTATATAATTTTTAAAAAAATGTGTTTTCATACTGCTTGCACATACAAGATCTTAGCTTAAAAATGTAAAAAGTTTAAGATTTTTGGGGTTTCATTTGTATTTTAAATTGGCTGGTCAGGCATGACATTTGAAGGAGCAGAGGAAGCTGGGAGAGGCAGAAGGAGCAAGGATTGGGAGCTCCTGAGGCAGGCGCACGCCTGGAGAAAGAGCAGCAGGGAGGCCAGTGAGGCTGACAGAGCGGGTGAGTGAGGGGAGAATGAAGGACACGTGGTCAGAGAGATCCTAGGACAGACTGGTTAGGACATTTTCTTACAGTTCGATGGGAGCCATTGGAGGGTTTTTGAGCCCAACCATGACATCTGATTCAGTTGACAGGATCACCTTGGCTGCTGAACAGAAGATAAATGGCTGCTATATTCATCTAGGCCAAAGGCGGTGGTAGTTTGAGCCAGGGCGTTAGCAGTGGAAGTGGTGATAGATGTTTGGACTCAGGGTGTGTTGTAAAGGTAAAGCCTAAGATTCTCTTGATGGGTTGGAGTGTTAGGAGTCAGGGATGTTTGCAAGGTGTGAGCCTGAGTAACTGACCGTGTGTGCTATGCCACACCTTCTTTGATCCGTACTAGTCTCCAAATTATTATCAATCACTCCAGTCCTGAGTGTGAACTTGTAGACTACTGTGGTAGCTGGGAGAAATACATGTGTGGTCTTCTGAGATATTGCAGATGATACAAGGTTAATTAATGAGCAAGAACTTGGCTTAACAACATAAGTCACTTAGTCTTTGTTTATACCATCTGATTTACACCCAGTGGAGGCATCCAGACCAGCATCCCAGCTCTGAATCTGAAAAATACAGAATAAGAATTGAGAGTAAGAAAATTGGTAAATTTTTAATAAAAATATGTTTGAAAAGAAAAATCCCAGAAACAGTAAAATGCCTATTTTTCCCTTGTGAGGGTTTCTTGTTTTTGTTTTGTTTGCTTTCATTTCTCTCTCTGTTTGGCAGATTGTACTTGAAAGATAAAAATGCAATATTTCTGGAATGACCAGAGAAAGAATTAATAAACTTACTGGAAATGTGAAGGAAACAGAGGAGATAATGTCTACATTCCACATTGAGTCTTTAAGGGCTGGTCAAAGGAGAGTTCATGGTCACTCGGGTCAGATAGGTGGAGGGTGCAGTTTGTTGCTGTCCAATAGCCTCACTCTTCACTGGACAGTTGACACAATCTTTCCTATTTAATCAATCACTAACTAAGCCTGGCATGAGAGAACATCAGGATATAATTTGCAATGATGGTGGCCCAGGGTAGAGCCCAACAATCCCACTCTGTTTATTTATTAAGGTTCTCATTTCCCATCCCTGTCTTGTTCATGTGGGGCTGAGTAATCCTTAATTTGACCACGTTCTTATCTCAGGAGGAGCAAAGGGTAGTCCTGGAAGCTCTCTAAATAGCAGGTGTAGGACAGGGTGAAGAACTGGAAGGGCTGAGGCCAGTGGAAAATATATTTGGTAGGCCAAGAAATCCATAAGGTTGATGAGTTAGAGAAAGAAGCAGGTGGGTAAGGAGGGGCTGATGCCTAAGGGCTCAGACTGGAATCTACTGAGACAGGGTGGTTGGGAAGACCAGATGGACTGGCATTCATTCAAACCAGATGGTGGGCTTTTATTTTTAAAAGGATTTGTGAATCCTAGGAACAAGGAACCATAAGGAGAGTGGGGCCTTTAATCCCATTAGTAGAAGACAAAAGCAGACTCTTTAAAAATGTAAACTTACTAATTATAGCACTTTTATTGTCAATGCTTTGGAACAGACTACTGGTTTGTGAAACTCCAAGCAGTTAACAGGGCTCATGGATGAGAGGAGAAACTGCGGAAAGTTAAAATGAGTGTACCAAATGTTAATGGCTGCATCAGTGGGCTCAAACGTGGCAACAATAGTGAGGTTGGCCCAGGATCGGGCAGCATTTTGTTCTGTGCATAAGATTGCTATGAGTCGGCTCTAACTCAATGGCACCTAACAACAACAACAACGACATGAAATAGGCTTACTCACGCCATGGAGTTGGAAGAATAACAAACAGTATAATTAGCAGTTGATCAATTATTTAGTTTGAATACATTTGAGTTTGCAGTGAGGCAAATTTGAAACTCTAAGCATCTATTGCTTTCCAAAAAATGGTACTCCTGTGCTTTTCTTCCTCAGTTGTGTCTAGACTGATTTGCCTGAATGCATCCATAGCTGCTCTCCTAGTTGCTAAGACTATAAGAACTGTAGCCTGTATTTCCATCTCAACCTGTATCTGAGGGCCAGAGTTATTTATAGGACCCTTCTCCAACAAGAGAACATACTCATCAGCACAGACTGGAGTTGTCACTTTGTGTCCATGTCACACTGTGTGACAGCCTGGGGAGGCAGCTAGTACTTCCTTAACAGAGTAGAGGAGCAGAGTGTAGGGTTTGTTGTGCTGGAGAGTTTCATGATGAATCTTCCTTCTCTACATCATGTAGCACCTGATTCTCTGGCTACAAAGAAAAGTATAATTTTTTTTCTAAAAACCAAAAAAATTTTTCAAAGAAATGTTGAATATTAAGAGAAAATTTAAAATCATGTATTTCATTGTTAAATGACTTTTCTGTGTAAGATACACAGATGTACTCATTAATTAAATATTGGTATTAGTCCCATCAGAGTCCTGAGGTAGCACTGTAGGGTAAGCTCTTGACCACAAGATCTGTTTGAACTGCAAGGTCAGTGGTTCAAACTCACCAGCTGCTCCTTGGAAACCCTATATACAGGGTCACTATTAGTCAGAACTGACTTGATGACACTTAACTTATTTTGTGGTTGAAAATGAATACAGTTGTTTCCTAACACATTGATTTTTTTTTTTTTTAATTAATACCTTATGGTCTTTAAAGTGCACGTTTACACAACAAATTAGGTTCCCAGTTAAGAACACAAATTATTCAGTGGTATTGGTTATATTTTTCATAGTATATCATCATTCTGATGCATTTTGTTCTGGTTGGATCATTTCCAATACTCTAGTTTTCCTACCCTCTTGCCTTCTCTTCTTGACTTGAGAGTAAATTTTGATCATTTCATTTCTTAGAGAGGACTTTTCTTAAAGAAACTCACTTTTCATGCTTGTTAATCCTTTTTTTTTTTAAAGAAACCAGTCTGTTATTGAGCTAAAAGATGGTCTCAAGGGATAATTTCAGTTTAACGTTTAAAGTCTATTTTATGATTGCCTTAGGAAGTCTCAACCAGTTTAGTAAGTCTGGACTTCTTAAAAGTTTGAATTCTGTTTCCTTTCTTTCCTGTTCTATAAGATTCTATCTACTGTGGCTGTGACCAGAATAGACAGTGGTGGGAGCTGGGCACCATCTAGTCCTTTTGGTCTAATGATAGATAAGGCTCTGGCTTGTATTGACTGTTAGTCCTGTAGATTAGTTTCTTCCGTTGACTACTTTTTTAATTGTTTGCTTTTATTTATTAAGATATGGAAACTTGACAAGCCCAAGCTGTGAAGAAGATGGAAACCAAACTTCATCAGAGTCCAAGACGGTGATTAGAAAGTGAGTATATATCATGTCTCTGCCTGACAGAGTCTCAACCAGAACTTAATATTTTAAGAGAATATAGTTTAATAGAGTCTTATTTACAAGTCATTCTCCAGATATCATGAAGCTTTTATGATAACAGCATACAGTAAAGTAATGTATCAACAAGTGAAGAAGAACGAAGCAGGGTAAGAGGGTTCGATCCTGATGAGGTGTATGAATCCACATGAGGGGCTAGTAGTGTGCATTGGAGCAGAGACCTAAAGCAGATGTGGGCTGAGCCTTGTGGATATTTGCAGGAAGAACATTCTAAGCACAGAGAAGCGTGCTGGAAATGGCTCTAAGGCAGAACAGTGTTTGAGAAGTAGTTGGGATGTGGATGTGGTAAACCGAGTCAGTCGGCTCTGTAGTTTATAGATTGTAGATGATTTCTACACACTAGTGAAGAGCTCAGATCAGGTGAGGTCTTCTGAAAATGTTAGCAGTGACACTGAATTTTATTCTGAAGAAGATAAGAAGCACTTACAGGATTTGGGGGAGGAGAGCAGTACTAGGGTCTGATTTAAAAGGGGTTTAAGATTGGACTGTGGCAGTGAGGGCGGGAACAGAGAAGCCAGTTGGGAAGCCTTACAGGGGTGCAAACAAGTGATGACAGTAGATGGACAAGCAGTAACAGTGTAGGTGCTCAGTGTCTGGAGCTATTATTTTGAGGGTGGTGTTGTCAGGATTTGCTGGCGGAATAAATGGGAAAGGTATGAGAGAAAAAGAGAAGGCAAAGATGCATCTAAGGTTTGTGGCTTGAGTAACTGATAGAATGGAAGGAAGCCTAGCTTTAAGAGAAAAAGATGACTAGTCAGAATTAGAGTTAAGCCCAAAACAAAAAACAATCATTCACTGTTGTATCTACAAGAGACCCATCCGCATTTCATTTCATCAGCCGCGCCTAGACAGATTGGATACTACTCAGTGGAGATTCTACCTTCCTTCATGCCCTCTGGATCTAGGGTCCCTCTTGAAAGCTTGTAAGCCCAGTCACTTCTTGCCTTTGTAGCCTTCCCCCCCCCCCCATTTTTGGTAGCCAATGTCCAAGTTGCCCATCTCTGTCTTCTCTGTGTATGGAGGGGGTAGGAATGATCCTTGCTGTAAAGATTAGTTCCCTCTTTTGAGCTACTGCATCCATAGGTGTAGGTCAAGTTCATCAAATTGTATCAGATTACTCTTTTTTTCCTCTTCTTTCTTCTTCTAGTTGAGCTCTGATCATCCAGTCATTGAAGCCAGGTCAAGTGGGTATTATCTGCAAGTGTGGGTGTTCTTGTGCATATGCCCTCTCTTCTTATCAGCTGGATGCTTCACTCTCCACTCAAGTTCTCTGTGGCTATGTCACTGACTCTCAGAGTATGTTTTATGGTCCAACAGCCTCAGCCTCACTTGGGAGCTTGTTAGGACTCTTATGCCCATTATGGGTTAGAATCTGCATTTTTAACCAGATTCCCAAGTGATTCCTATGTACTTTCAAATATGAAAAACACAGGATTAGAGGATTCTTTTTATTTAAGTTTTGTTTATTCATGAAGACTCTTAAAAGCAATTTTAAAGCGCCTTTTAGAATGTGTATTTTTAAAAACATGCAGATGAAGAGCTAGCATAATAATTTGAGTAGCCTCCTTGTCATTTGTAGCCCAATCTATCTGTTTCCAGATTTAGAAATCAACATGTTTTGAGGCCTGGTGGTGCGATCATTAAGCACTCAGCTGTTAACCTAACAGTAAGTGGTTGGAACCCATCACTGGCTCTGTGGGAGAAAGATGGCAGTCTGCTTCCATAAAGATTTACAGCCTGGGGAACCCTATGGGGGCAGTTCTACTCTCTCCTACAGGGTGACCTGACTCAGAATCTACTTCCTGGCAATGAGTTTTTTAATCAGCATATGTTGTAACTTAGTTAAATCCAGAGATGTAGTACTCAAGTAACCACCTGAACGCTCTGAGGAGAGTAAGGTTCTGAAAACTATCCAGAGCTTTGCTGTTTCCCAGGGGGTGTTTTGCAATTAAATAGGTTTTTGGGAAATAGCATTTAAGACAATGGGTTGTACCCTGGGAGTGAAAAGTTGTGTTCATTATTTTTAAAGGGCCATGATAAACCTTCATACAAATGCATAGTAAACTACGAATATTGGGTGTAACCCCAGGATGAGCTGTTTTAGAGGGAGAGCTTCCCAGTTATAAAGCCTTATTGTTGTTATGTGCTGTTGAGTCAGTTCAGACTCATAGTGCCCCTATATAGGGTTTCCTAGGAGCAACTGGTGGGTTTGAACGGCTGATGGTTGGGATTTGCAGTCCAGTGCTGGTCCTTCAGCGCCACACCAGGAGTCCTTGTAAAGCATATGAGGCATGAAAAAAGGGCTTCCCATAGAGCTCCCTAGAGGGGTCCATCATCTGGGACGATCATCCTTTCCCAAAGCCTCAGTTCTTGACCCCTTTTCCCAGACTGAATTCCCTTTTAAAAAGTATTTATCTGATGAAAATATGTCACTTTATCTTATAATGGGTTGCTCTGTTGTACAAATTCGGGAATGTCAAAACTGTCCCTGCTGACCTCTTGCTTCCTTCCACTTCTCTTTCTTCAGTCTTTCCCTTTGTTTGTTTGGTTGGTTTTTCCTTCAGTTCTGCTGTATTTTCCACCTTACTTTGTATTTTCTTTTTCTCCCTTATGCTGATCATTTCTGTGACTAGATATGATCTAGTCTTTGTCTTTTTGAGAGGAAATCCAGGGAAACACCTTTGCTCACCCATTACATACATACTGTATGCAAAGATCCTCCTTCTTCCCAGTCTTCTGGCGTCTGACTTGTAGAAATCCTTGAAGGCGTCCCCAAGTCAATTAGATGTTCAGGAAGTAAGGCTAGATGGTGGTGCTTCTCCTTGGACACGTTCTTGTACCCCCTGTGCCCAGGATTTGATGATGGCACTGTAAGATACACACCGGACTGCTAGCTTCAAGGTGGGCAGTTCAAACTCACTAGTCACTCCTCAGGAGAAAGATGAGGCTTTCTACTTCCACAGAGATTTACAGCCTTGAAGGTCTTGTACAGGGTCGCTATGAGTCAGAATCGACTCTATGGTAGTGAGTTTGGTTTTTTGGAAGCATTTTGGTTGTATCAGCTGCTTGGGGGCAGGGAAGCTGTTATTAATATCTAGTAAGGAGCTCTGGTAGCGTAGTGGTTACGAATTGGGCTGCGAACCTTAAGGCCAGCAGTTCGAAACTACCAGCTGCTCCGCGGGAGAAAGATGAGGCGTTCTGCTCCCGTAAAGGTTTATAGCCTCGGAAACCCTGTACAGGGTAGCTATGGGTCGGAACCGACTCTACGGCACTTAGCAACAACTTAGCAAGGTTGATGCCAGAGATACTGCTAAACATTCTACAGTGCACAGAGCAGTTCTTTACAACAAAGGGATTTGTTGTTGTTAAGTACCGTGGAGTCGGTTCTGACTCACAGTGACCCTGCACAGGGTTTCCGAGGCTCCAAATCTTAACAGGAGCAGAAAGCCTCATCTTTCTCCTGCCGAAGAGCTGGTAGTCCACTGAACAGCTGGTAGTTTCGAACTCCTGACCTTGAGGTTAGCAGCCCGATTCATAACCACTAAGCTACCAGAGCTCCAAAGAGATATCAGCTGTAAAATGCCAATAGTGCCTGAGGTAAGAAACCCTGTTGTTTGATGATGAGGCTGTTCAGTTCTTAGATGAACACTGATTTTATGGTTATCTAAATTGGTATTAAATAGGAGCACACTTATTTTGAAATTCATTTATTTCTGGTCCTTTTTTTTTATGTAATTAGTTGAATCAAATGCTGAGATGGTCAGGAGTCAGCCACATGGAAGGTGAAGAGCTCTGGGCAAGGATCCTGGAGTCCCTTCTTTGTCACATCACCTCTCTTACTCTCAGTTGTTCAATTGAAAATTAAGTACTTGGAGAACTCGGTGATATACAGGACAAATTTTATTTAGCTTTTTCTTGTTCTCTTTTCAAACTTAAATGATTATCAGAAAAACAAGAATAGAGATACGGTATAAATATTATATTGAATATATGAGAAGCACCTGTAAAACTCTACCTCTGTTGAAGGATTGTATAACCAATTTTGATGACATGGTGGTGGTGGTTATGTGCCTTGGAGTGTGTTCCGAGGCTGTAAATCTTTACGGGAGCAGAAAGCCTCATCTTTCTCCCACGGAACAGTCAGTAGATTCCAACTGCTGACCTGCGGTTAGCAGTTCAGCTCATAATCCACTCTGCTACCAGAGCTCCTTTGATCACATAGATCAAAATAGACCGCTTCTTTGATTTGCTTGTTATTAATTGTGACCTCACAACTGTTCACTCTGACCTTAAACCAAGAGTCGAGTTAAAGAGTTTAAGCATTGTCTTGTAGGGACACTGCAAGGAATGGCAAAATGCCCAGTTTTCCTTTGCTGTGAATCTGTTCTCTTGTGATTTCAGGTGGGAAGCAGACAACAGGATTTCAATAATATTCTAAGAAGTAAACATCCTGTTTCAGGGCAGATGTCTTCAGTTGTGTAGCTCTGGGGGTAGGGGTAGGGAATTTTTGGTTTAACCAAAATTTGATTTTTGGTTTAACCATGAACAGAAAAATGCCCAAATATTGTTTGGCTTTCTCACTTTTGCTGTAAAGCATAGGATGAGCCTTGTTTTTTATACATCTTCCTAAGTACTAAGTTGTCTTTTCTGTATTTCTAAATATGGACCTAGCCCACCTTTCATACCATAATAGTTTAAAGAAGGAAAATGTGGGAATAAAGATGAAACATTCAAGATAAAAGATTGGTTTCTGGCATCTTGGATCATAATTGTCTAGTGTTCTTCATGAATTTGCAAAAGAAATCAAGATTCGCAGTGACTCCCACCTGCGGAGTGCTTGTAATTCCTGCCCCGAGTATGTCCAGTTCAGGCCTTGTGCAATTTGGGAAACTTAAGTTAATCTGGCTGAAGCAAGAATCTAAACAATTTACCTTCCAAGGCTTCTGGATATTGGGATCTTTGCCTAAGAATCATTATTGATGTCACTGCTACATTAATGCATAGAATAAAGAGTACTATGTTTAGTTTTAGAGTCCTGGTGTAGTGCTGTAGGATAAGCACTGGACTGCTAACCACAAAGAGGTTCAAACCCACCAGCCACCTTTTGGAAACCCTGTACAGGGTTGCTGTAAGTTGGAACTGACTCAGTAACACTTAACAACAACAACAAGAACATGTGGATTTCTAGAATCCCTAAAATTTCCACTATTTGCGAATCTGTGACAGAAGAAGGTACCTCTACCCACATTCATGGAAACATCTGTGTCCTTTTCTTCCTTCTTGCTGACATTTTTACACAACTAAGTGCTATCCTTTTAGAACAATATGATCTGAACCACATAGAGAAAGGAAACTTTTCCTACTGTAAGATTTATTATAATCATTGAATTCAGAAGTGAAGAGAGTGTGAGGAAGGAATGTTCAGCATAAACAGCCTTTATACCTTGACTTATCAGTCTCTGATATGTGCCTAAGATTCTAGTAAAAGCCAACCGTGTAATTGTTGAATCAGTTCTGACTCAGTGACCCTCTAGGATGGAGAAGATACGGTTTCCAACACGGTAATCTTTACAGAAGCAGATTGCCGGATCTTTTCCCCAAGAAGTTGAACCACCAACCTTTTGGGCAGCAGCCAAAAGCCGCTGTGCCACCAGGCTCCTTGTCTGTATATTTGTTGTTGTTAAGTACCTTTTAGTCGGTTCCAGTTCATAGCTCCTTGTATAGGGTGTCCGGCTTTGGGGTTTGAACCACCTACCTTGTGATTAACTGTCCAGTGCTTACCCTACAGTTCCCACCAGGACTCCTGCCTATCCATACACAGAATGTTATTTGCAGAGGCCTGGTGTGGCACTGTTGGTTAATGCACTGGGCTGCAAAGTCGGTTTAAACCACAAGGTCAATGGTTCAGGTTCACAAGGGGTCCTTGGAAACCCTATTCAGGGTCACTGTGGATTGGAACTGACTCCACAGCACTTAACAACAACAACTCCTTAGGGTATAGACTTTGTCTTTCTTTTAGCTACTGTTTGTACAGAAGCAGACTGCTCCCTTGCGCAGTGTTTGGTGGGTTCGAACCACCCAACTTTTGGTTAGCATCTGAGTCCTTTAGCCTCTGCGCCATTAGGGCTCTTTAAGGACTGTTATATTGTTGAAGTAGCTTCTGTTTACTTCTCTTTTGCATCTCATCCCTTCTTTTTGGAAAGCCAAGTTTTATTCTTTCAAATCTTTACACTAGCAGGGCTTTAAACTGTTGAAATGTTTTTGCTTTCATCTCCACACATTCAAATGATACGAATGTCATTCTTGTAAAGTTTCCCCAGAAGTTGTAAATAGTGACACCAGATTTTAGTCACTGGTAAAGGGTCATGTAAATAGTTGTAAGCCAAAACACTGGACACACTTTAAAGAAAGTGGAGATGAGTTGAGTTAAATACAGCTGGCTGTGATTCTATAATGCCTGGGAACCATCAGTGGAAAGTATGTAAAATCTTCCCAGAGAGTTTGCAGTCAATATACATTCCAGGAAATTCAAATGTCCTAAAAAGGCAATTGGAATTAGTCTTAGTGATTTTAGCAAAAGTGAGGGTGAAGAGCAGAAAAAAAATTAAATTTCAAAACCTCAAATCTAGAAGAACTAAAGGAGCACTGGTAGCGTAGTGGTTACGAATCAGGCTGCAAACCACAAG
>NW_006408721.1:1757919-1764053 GCF_000296735.1 Chrysochloris asiatica | reverse complement strand
GGGGTTGGCCCAGGATCAGACATTGTTTTGTTCTGCTGTGCATAGTGTTGCTATGAGTTGGTTCCGACTCGATGGCACCTGACAACAACAACAACAACAACACCGTATCCAGGGTTACTATGAGTTGGAACCAGTTCAATGGCACTTAACAATAACCACAACAATGATATATGAGGTGGTGCATCCTGTAGGGGCACATGTGTCCCACCAACCTGTAATGTAGTCCACAGGGAAATACATGTCCCAGAGACCAAGGAGACTATGCATTCCACCAGTCGTATCCCTCAGAGTCCACACAGACTGATGCATCCCACCAAGTGTATCCCCAGAGTCCAGAGGTCAAAAGCAACACACTTAATTCAGTCACACTAAATGATTCAGTGTACATTCCATTAATGAAAAATAACTTTTTATCAACAAAGAATTGAAAGTGAAAAATAATTCGATCTTGAAAGAGCAGTTGAAAAAAAACACAAAAAGAAAACACTGATCTTAGATACTTATGATTACCCCCTCCACCCCACCCTCCCCACACACATATCATAACAAAACACTTCAGACAGAAGTACATGAAGAACTAGATGATCCTATCATTGTTGAACAAATGTTTCGGATTCTTACATTCTGAGATCTTTCCATTTGGGATGATTTTCCTCAATCTGTGAGCTGACAGCTCACAACGACAACCTGGCTGCTGATTTATTATTTCATTGACACTCTGACAAAGTCCCCACACAGCTGTTAGGAATGTGGAAGTTAGACTCGCTTCCTGAGGAAGGAGATGAGTGAATGGTGTAAGGAAAGATGAGGGAAGACCAAATGGGTCAGAGCCATCAATCTGAGTGCCTGCTTCCTTTCCTTAGTGACTTACAGCATCTGCCATTACCAAAGGAAACTTGATTTGAATGGTGAATACTCAGCAGTTACAAACTTTTCATTTATAACACAAACATTCTCTCATTGGACGGTGTAGAATTAGGACTAATGAGTTATTGAGGTGTTTGTAAAATTATTTTGGTGAGTGGGCAGTATCTCCTTATTTATTTGTTTATTGACTGCCTAGCAGCAACAATTCCTGTGTTAAGTGCTGAATATACTTTAAAGATTATTTTAATAACTATTATTAAGGAAAGAACATGGATGTTCAAGGTCATATAGTGAATAAATGAAATAGCTTGGTTTTAAACTTCACCTTAACCTCTATATTATATAACCTGTACGTTTTTTCCTTTGACAAATATGACAACATTTGTCTTAAGTATATGTTCATATACTTTATTTGTTGAAGCAGTTTGAGTTACAGAAAAATTAAACCTTCAGTACAGAGAGTTCTCATATGTTTCCTGCACAGTTGCCCACTGTTAGCGTCTTACCATCAGCGCGGTATGTTTGCTGCTCTGATTGACTCAATATTGATACATCATTATTAAAGTCTGTAGGTTATTCAGATTGTCTTAGTTTTTAGAGAATGCCCTTTTTCTGTCCCGCAACACCTTCCAGGATACCACATTACCTGTAGTTGTCAGGACTTTGGAGGCATTTCTTGGCATGTGTTGGAGATCTTTACAGTTTGAGGAGTACTGCTCACGTATTGTTCAGAATGCTTCTCTACTGGAATTGTTTTGATTTTTTTTTTTTTTTTTTGCTTTTCTCATTGCTGCACTGGGTTTACGGGTGTTGGGGAGGAATGTCATGAAGATCAAGTGCCATTTTCATCAATATCAATACAACCTCACATGACCATGACTTATGACTCTGTTCGTGTTTATACTGGAATACCTGGTGGGGGTAGTGTTTGTTAGGGTTCTTCACTGTTACTTGTTAAGTGTCATCGACCCACTTTCAAGTTGTAGTGACCCTATGTAGGGTTTCTGAGGGTAGGCTGGTGGGTTTGAACTACCAGCCTTGCAGTTAGCAGTCAGGTGCTTATCCTACCGCGCCTCATGGGAAACTTGACTTTTCTCCCCCACTTAGTAATTTATCCCATCATTTATATCAGTGTGGATGCATAATGTATTAATTTTTTATTTGGGGGTTATAAGCCAATACTACTTTATTTTGCTTCTCATATTGTTCCAGCTTTGACCATTAGGCCATTGGAAGTTCTTCAGTTAGTTCTTGTATCACTTTGACATACTCCCGTTGTTGTGGGGGGTTTTTTGTTTTGTTTTGTTTTGAGCACCTTCTTACATTTTGGCACAAGAAGCTCCAGATTCATCTTGTATATTCTAGCTGAGTCCTAGAGTCAACTGTTTTGCCAAGAGCACTGATTTATTTTATTGAAGAATGGTATTAGGAACCAAGATCTGGGCAATGTGTGGATTCATTGCTGCTAGGATGTTATTTGTCAGCTAACATAGCAAGGAAATACATGTATATATTCAGATAGGACTCCTGGTATGGCATTGTGGATTAGCACTGGATTGTGAACCACAAGGTTGGCAGTTCAAAGCCATCAGCTGCTCCTTGGAAACAGGGCCACTGAAGGTCGAAACACACTCGACAGCACTTAACAACAGTAACAACAACATACTAGCATATGTGTCTTGATATTAAATATGAGTTCTTATTGGTGTGTCCAACTTTAATCGGTTACCACATAGATCAGTATAGCTGTCTCCTCTTACTTACATGAAAATTCCCAGTCCAATAAAAACCTGGTGCCTATCACCCACTATTCACTTACTTAATTATTCGATATTAGTATATATATGTAGCAGTAACAGAACAGTCAGCCCAAACTACTGTGGGAGACAAGTTTAGTAAGTAGAATACTTATGTCACTTCCTCTTTAAGTCTTACAGATTCCTATCCTTCAGTAATAAAAATAGCTAATAATTTTGAGCTCTTATTATGTTCTAGGGAGTCTTCTAAATACATGAATTAATCTCTTTTAGGACTCATTACAAGTCTGTGGAGAGGGCCCCATTTCCCCCATATTACAGATGAGGAAACTGAGGTATAAAGAGCCTGGAGTACATGTAGGAAGGATCCTAGTTAGTCTAACTCCAGATGTTGTGCTCTTAGCTACACTGAGTACTGCTCATGAAAAGTAAACATTTAGGAACGATCATAGTTTTGATCCTTTTCTAATGGAATGCTCTCACTCACACACTGGTTTCAGGATCATCTCTTACTACTCTGGGTTCTCTCTGTATGTCCATCTGTCCTTCCATCACAGTCTTTTTCTTCTTCCTCCTTGCCTTGGGACTTTTCCACTCTTCTTTAACTTCCCATGGGCCCTCACTGACATCACTGCCCTGTCCTTAATGTCTGGTGCTCTGTTCTGACTCTGGTGGTGTTGTTAACATTGACTTCTGGACCCTTCTCAATTCCTCTTTCACATTCCCTCCCTGTGTTTTAATCCCCAGTTAGGGCTTAAAACTAGTCCTTCCTGGTTCAGTCATGGATAATGAAGCAAAACCATAACTGACCTAAATTTATAAGATGTGGGTGAATCAAAACAATAAATGGAAGGGAAAAAATTACCGGTAGATGCCCTTTTAGAAACTTAAATCTCCCTCTTAGACAAGCAGGCCAGTGTAAGGGTTGCCTAGCGGCTCACTGTACTGCTTCCAAGTCTCCCATTCCAGAACTTCAACTTGTAAGTTTTCCCAAGTTACTGGTTATTGTTTACCCAAATTTTTAAAATGCGGTTCTGTTCTGATTTCATTATGTTGTCCGTGGCTGAACTGGTTCAAACCAGTTCAAAGTCCTGTGTTTAATACTGAAAAGGTACGATGGGAAGTAATGCAAAATGGCCTTCATCTACCCAGCTGATAATGGTTTCGTAATTTCTGAGTCTTTAAGGAGCAAAACAAAACTTGGCATCCTCCTTTGTTCCTTTTCATCAACAAACCTGTCTAACCCAACGTCTCAGGAGCAACCTCTGTTGGACATCTTTTCCGGACATGGGGAAACTGTTCTGTGGTTAGAACAACTTGGAGGTTCCAGCTCAAAAGCAATTTCAGGGTTCACTTTGTCCTTGTTCCCTGATGGGCAGAGTATGTTAGTTCTTACCCACGGGGCTTGGCAAATGTCATATGCCACTTCAAAGGCCCATACTTATGCATAGATCTTTTTACCATTTTGTTTTCTCTATGAGGAAGCGATCCCCTGCTTGGAGAATGTCCTCAAATAGGGAAACATTTTGCAGCTTTTGAAACATGGTTTCATATCTTATCTTCTGTTGATGAAAAAGTACAATAAATTATTATCTCTTAATTAGGTCTTTGGGAGGGGTAAAGAACTCCAAATAGACAGAATTGTACTTTTTTTTTTTTTATCATGATAGTCCTCTTTCTTGACTTTCAGCTTATACATCATTGGAGAGATAACCTCATATTTACAAAAGTTTGGATTACACATTATTGTCAAATTCTTAGTACTTTGAGGCCTATGGGATTTTAAAATGATTTAGTACATTTACCTAAAATCTCTGCATGCATTAAAAATCGGAGCAACAGTGGCCTGAATCCTTGCCTCAGGTCATTTTGTTTTGGAATGCATGCCTGAGGGTGGTTGGAAGTTTTGTACTCTGCCCCATGTACCTACTTTTCCACCAAAGTATACCTAGCAGCTTCTTAACAAGGCATTAAGTGCGGTGTACAACTGACTTAGAAAAAAATGAGACTAGCAAATTTTATCATGCTCCATTCCTCCCCTCGACCTATTTCTTTGCATAGGTCTTCATTCAGTCTCTTGAAAGCTCTTCACTGAGTCTCGTCTCAGGAACTTGGCTTATGCTACATTACCCTGCAGTCTTCACCCAGCTGACTCCTACTTATCCTTAAGATCGCATTTTTGACGTTATTTCCTCAGGGAGGTCCTTCCTAAAGCCTGACCTGGTTAGCTCTCACTTAGGTTAAATGATCCCATGAGGCCCTGGTCTCTTCTATTATGAGTCTCATCACACAAATCCATCATATTTGTGAATCTGGAAAACAAAAGGTACTCAGTAAATACCAGTGCCCTTCAGTTGTGTAAGGTTCTATACATCATCCCACTCTGTACCTGGATCTTAAGGGGCAGAGTGGGTAAGACGGGAAAGTCATAGGCCAGTCACAGTCCTGATTTCCTCTATCATGGTTTTGTGACTTTTGCTTTCCTTTGTGAAATCTTAAAAGTTTCACATTTGTATCTGCTACTTAATCTATCCAAAATGAAAAGTCTCTTCCCAGGACTGGCACACATAAAGGCTACTGTGCGCTTCGGGCACTAGTCCAGCCCTTTCCAGAAAGGCTCTGGCATGTAGTTAACACTGTACTGCTGGGGGGCAGGGGTCTGCAGCATGCTGCATTGTGTTGTTTGTGTATGTGTTCGGTATTCTCTTCTGTTTCTCCTTCCTCCCGTCTCATTCCTTTTTTTGTGTGAAAATCATTTTTTGTTGTTTTTTCTTATTTTCTTTCCTGGCAAATTCAGTGTCTGGGGTTTGTGGTAAACTTTTAAACCCTTAGGCTAAGCTGAAGGAAGGTCACTGTCACAAAGGCTAAATGAGTGGATTACCAGAGCTAGTTAAAAAACATGAGACTGAGGAGGACAAAATGTAGGCCTAAGGCCAAGTCCAATTATGGACTAAGATTTCTCTTTAGAGCTTCCAAGGTTGTAACTTTTCGTGGAAGTCAGTTCATTCACGGTATACCCTACAGAAACACATAGACAGATACAGAGGTGTGAGCAAAAATGCACCTTTTTTCTTTGACATTGTGAGAATCTAAAAATAAATACTTGTCTATCAGCAGAAGAATTCTTATACTGGTTCTGGTGTGTCCAAGCAATGGAACTCTGTGTAACTAAAAGAAGCAGTGCAGGGGAAAGTTCATACGGGCAGGAAGGGTCGTGAACTAAGGACCAAAGGAAGCAGGAAACACAGGGAGGAAGTGGGAAGAGTGCTGTTGGGTTTTGGGGATTGCAATTAATGTTTCAAAACAGATTGCATATGAGTAGTTGAATGGAAGACTAATTTGTTCTGTAAACTTTAATCCAAATCACAATAAAAAAGTTAAAAGAGACAAAAAAGGTAGTTCTAACTCTTAGGATAAAGGAGCTCTGGTAGCATAGGGCTGGGAATCGCAAGGTCAGCAGTTTGAAACTACCAGCTGTTCCGCAGGAGAAAGATGAAACTTTCTGCTCCC
>NW_006408721.1:1756262-1757819 GCF_000296735.1 Chrysochloris asiatica | reverse complement strand
CAAGGTCAGCAGTTCGAAACTACCAGCTGTTCCGCGGGAGAAAGATGAGGCTTTCTGCTCCCGTAAAGATTTACAGCCTCGGAAACCCTGTAGAGGGTCGCTATGAGTCGGAAGCGACTCCACAGCACATAACAACAACAACAAAGGAGCTTTGGTAGTGTAGTGTTTACAATTCAGGCTGCTAACCTCAAGGTCAGCTGTACCAGCCATTCTGCAGGAGAAAGATAAGGCATTTTGCTCCTGTAAAGATCTACAGCCTCAGAAACCCTATACAGGGTTGCTATGAGTGGGAACTGACTCCATGGCATACCACCGCCACCACCAACAAAGACAATTATATGAAAGGAATATTTAGAAAAAGCAAAACAAGAGAATAAAAAGGAATAATATGGCACATAAAAGAGAGCCATGTATTGAACAAATAAAAAGAGAAACTAGTCTTAAAAGTCAAAAGTGTGCCTGTAAAAGAAGGTAGAAAGCTCTCAGGTGAATTTGCTTTTCTAATAACTAAAGAGAAGTGAAACATTGGTAATGATTTAGTATTCTTCAGAAAGAACAAAAATGATTTACTTAGCCCATCAGCCGCTCCTTTGAAACCCTATATATGGTCATTTTGGATTAGAATTGACTCAGTGATACTCAACAACAAAAACAACAGTCTCCTAAGGAGCCCGGATGACATAGTAGATTACAAATTGAGCGGGTAACTGAAAGGTCAGGAGTTTGAATCTACCATCTGCTCCGCAGGAGAAAGATGAGGCTTTCTGCTCCCATAAAAATTTATAGTCTCAAAAACCCTCTACAGGGCCTCGCTATGAGTCGGAACTGACTCCACAGCACACCACCACCACTACCAAGCATCCTTTACCTTTTCTACATGTTAGTGGCGTGCTCGCTCTGTGCTAGGCAACCTGATGGGCACTTTGTATTTGTGTCTTCTTTACCACCACAAATAGGTGTGAGATGTTATCCTAATTTCATAGACGTATAAATTGGGCGTAGAGAAGTTAGGTACTTAGACTAAGATCAAACAGCTGGTCAAGTGACAGGACTAGTATTTGAACTGAGATCCAGTGCACTCCAAGACCTGGGCTTCTCACCATTTTGTTTTTGGACCTCCAGTTAAAACCCTTTCATAAGCTGCGGAATGCATAGCATCCCACTCCATTTTCCTCTTCTCGAGCTTACTGGGATGCTTCTTTCTCTCCTACTGCATGTGCAGGTAGATGGTCTGTGCAGCTAGCAAAAGAAAGCCTGCATAGCTGTTTGAAATGGAAACAGGCATGTGCCACAAATTGCTATTTTCAGACAGGAGTATACAAGATGGGGCAGGGAGCATGGTGGCTCTGTAGGATAAGCACTGGGCTGTGAAGCACAAGGTCAGCATTTTCAGCCTACCAGCTGCTTTGCGGGAGAAAGATGAGATTTTCTTTTCCCACAAAGATTTACAGCCACGGAGCTTAAATGGACTGGTATTGGCCATTTTGAATCTGACAACCACATGGTTTACTGTGCAGGGAATGACAAATTGAAAAGGAATGGTGTTGCATTCATCGT
>NW_006408721.1:1695566-1747802 GCF_000296735.1 Chrysochloris asiatica | reverse complement strand
GCACATAACAACAACAACAACAACTGTAGGATAAATACTGGACTGCCAGCCTTTAGATCAGTGTGGTTCAAGTCCACCAGCTGCTCTTCAGAAACCTTATACAGGGTCTCTGTGAGTCAGAACCGACTCGATTGCACTTAACTACAACATACTTACATAGACTTATCTATTTGTTTGTCTGAAGTCCTGGTATGGCACTGTAGGATAAGCACTGGATTGCTAACTATAAGGTTAGCGGCCAAACCCACCAGCCACTCCTTGGAAACCGTATTCAGTGTGGCTATAGATGTATCTATGTATATCACCCCAGAAATGTCTAGAAGGAAATAAACCAAATTGTTAGCAAAAGGTCACGGGAAGGAATGGGCTTAAATGAAAGCAGGTGTTTTGCCTTCTAAATTTATGCACATTTGTAATATTTACTCCCTCCGCCCCCAGATAATCAGTTGTGTAATTTTAAAATAGTTATGGGTGGTAAAGTAATAAATGATACATTAATATCACTACCTTTTACCTATAATTTTGAATTTCTGTCAGGGTGTTCTTTTAAATTATGCAATGCTGAGAGGGGTCATTAGGTTATTAGAAATTGTTAGAATGATACTTTAAAATGTTTTATTTTGTGGTGTGACTTATCATTTCCCTTCTCTATCTATTTTTCTATCAATGTCTAGAGAAGAATATCTCTCACTGAAATGCTAAGAAACAGTTTGGATTAATTAGAAATTAGATTAATTCATCCCTCTTGAAAAATGAAAAACTCTGTTCTCTTTTAAGAGTCAGTCTGGCGTATATAAATGTCAGGTTTTTCCATTTTCTAGGCTATCCCTAATTGCCCACCATAGTTCTGGGCTCAGGGTTTATCAGGAAATAATGCGTGGAAAACATCATTCACATTCCTTATAAAAATCAAGCGTTAGAATGTTCCATCATCATTATCTTTTTAAATTCATACTTAGTTTCTGTGAAGAAAGGACAAATAATAAATGCTCTCTGTGTGTCCTCAAAGCTAGAAGTTCACTGATTTCATTGTACTTTTGTTTTTAATTAATTCCAGAAGGCCAGACCAATTTTTTTTTCTAGCATTCTGGAAGGGAGTGAAATCTTTATCATTTTACTTAATCTAGGCTAAAGTCCTGGTGTGGCATTGCAGGATAATGTGCTGGATCGCAAGGTCGGTTTGAACTGCAAGGTCGGAGGTTCAAACTCATCAGCCGTTGCTCAGAAACCCTACACAGGGTCGTTATGAGTCAGAACCGACTTGACTTCTGTCATATTTATACCCCCTTCATAGCTTGGACCCTTGGTGTGAAATCAGGAGACGTGAACTTTAAAGACCCTTGTGAAAGTCCTTAGACATAGATGGATAATAACGAAATTTAGTCTTATTATAGTTTAATAAAGTAAATGATGTAGTTGAAGTATGACCAGGTGATAGTAATTTTTAGGTCTTTATCTAAGTGTTAACATCTTTGTTTATGTAACATGCATTGATAGTTTATAGTTTCTGAATTTCCAGTCACCATCATGAATGAATAACCTTGGCTATGTAGACAGCCAAGTGCTGTGTTCTCCATGGGACACAGCCACGTATGTGCCTGACCCAGGACCATCTACAAAGCCCTCTTTGAATGTGAAGCATAAAATAATAGCACTTAGAACATTTTATCCTTTTTAACATTTAGCTTTTTGTTACTCTTCTTGAGTGACAAGTTGTTCCTAACCTCAAGACAATATCCTTGTGTTACTAGTGACATGTTTGGAGGGAGGGAATTGTACACCCACAACTTTCTTTACTCTGGGACCTTGTTTAATCTGAGATAGATCCTGCATGTGACCCTCAGAGCCCTTCAGTTTATTTCCACTTAATTATCTTTCAAATACCTAACTTCGTTGCCTATACTATTTCTCATTTATGAAACATTCTCCTGAAGAAATCTGAGAAACAAAAAGATAACTTTGTAAGGACGTTTTAGGTGCTCATGCTGAAACCTTGGTGAGCTATATGAATTAAATTTTTTGTTATCTTTTCCAAACCCAAGCACTTCCTTTATCTGATGGATTTATGGGCTACTTGTAGTCAGCTGTTTCCTAAAATAGGATGGCAGATTTTGTGGTCTCTGATTTGAATGAATTTAGGATTGGAGATCTCAATATCCATTTGTATGTAGATTGCTTTTAAGTTGCCTCATGATGTATAAATCTTCTATTCCTGTATGTATTTTTCTGCCACATAATGATTTTCCCAAAGTTCAGGTCCTTTTTAAAAACAACAACAAAATATTATCAGCCTTTACCACGCCCATAAAGCCGCAACTGAAAATAATGAAGTGTAGTCATCTTGTTTTCGTGTGCCTTCAGTTCATTGACACTGCCAGGGACTTTTGAATGAATTATCTGTTGACCATCTGCCCACGTTTTCCTGGAGCCTGCCTGGAATAGGTGGTGTCCAGGACTTGATTTGAGTCCCACAACCTGTTGAGTGTAATGACTCTCTATTTCTCCTAGTGCAATTGCCTCAATCTTGAGGGCTTGGCTTGACCAGTGTGCCGAAGACTTCCGAGAACCCCCTCATTTCCCTTGCTTGCAGAAACTGTTGGATTATCTCAAACGGATGATGTCAGGCTCTGACCCCGAAAGAAGAGCACAAAATCTCCTCGAGCAGTTTCAGAAGCAAGAAGTGGAACCTGACAGTGAGTACTTGATGGTTCCCAGGGAAATAGCTAGATTCTGACCTCTGACCTCGTGCACTTGTTCTCCCTGTCCTGCTGAATTAGAGACCTGGCTTTCCCTCAGAAAGTCAAGCTCCTGTCAAATTCTGCAGGTTTATAAATCCGAGAGTTGTAGGATTTTAGTGAGGGATTTTCAAGACAATTACTTTCCTCATTTTATACATAAGTAAACTATCGTTCAGAGAAATGAAATAATCTTCCTGGACTTTTGATACCATAAAGAGTTCTCCTTGATAGTTGTTTGCCTTCCCTTGAGGCCTAGTTTGGCGCTGTGGGTTAATGTAATGGACTGGACTGCAAAGTTGGTTTGAACCTTAAAGTCAGCAGTTCAAGCTCAACAGCCAGTCCTCCGAAACCATATACAGGGTTGCTATGGGTTGGAACCAACTCGATGGCACTTAACAACAACAGCTTGCCAACATGTGCTATTGTTGTCTGGATTTGCTTTTTCATAATTTAATGGCTGCTTCTATCAAATGGGAACCCACCACAAATGACATGGAAGTAATCCAGGTCTGCTCCTGCCCTCACACAAGCTGTGAACAGCAGTTTTCCTCCCCATAGAAAGTATCACTGTGCTCCATCCCCTACTAGGGCAGATTGCAGTCATTTAGTGTCTCTAATGGCTTCATTGAAAGGAAGTTTCTGTGGCTGTTTTTTCCTATTTGAGGAACCAACTGTCTGTTTTCAAGGACAAAGGAAGGGCCACCACTGTAGGTCATGGGGTGCTTGGAACTATCAGGGTTTGAAGAAAGCCACAAAGAGATTAAGACAAGCTCCCAGTGTGACGTTTTATCCCTCGCTGGTGTGCTGGGTCATGGTTGCCATGGTGGTTGACCCACTTGGAGCTTCTGACAGGCATTTCCCTGAAGTGATGCCTGTTTCCCCAGTGAAGGAAAGGAAATGATCCCAACACCACCACAGATAAGGGGAACTGCATCTGTGCCAAAGAAAATAACCATAAATTCCAACAGTCCCTGTTCAGTTTTTTTCATGCATGGGAGATGAAAGAGGGGCAAATGCAACTGCATCTTTAGGAGCAGGCTACCAACTAGTCTACATCTCAGATGATTTCATCTGCTCGGAATGTTTGAATACAGAATACCGAATACCGGGAGCATTCCTCCAGCTGCCTGGCCCTCAACTCCCTTCAGGGCCTCTCTGCTTGTCTTTGTGCTGGAGTGCTGTGTCTGTGTTAGAGCCCAGTTGCCCCCACTGGGGCTGCCCCTGGCTCTGGGCCTAATTGGAGAGCCAGGGGGACCAGTCGTTCATTGTTTCCAGCCCAAGGACTGGAAGGCAATGCTCATTTGGCAGGCTGTGGCAGGGGTGAGGGGGACTGCCGGACTTTGGGAAAGCTTTAAGGAAATACCCAAGAATGAATCGTTTCAAAGTTTGGAAATTTTTAATCAGGCATTTCTAAAGTTTCTGTTAATTAAATTCATGTGTCATTGCTGAGTTTTAGGAGCTTGGTACCTATGAGCTGACTCTACCTTGCTCTCCTGCATGCTTTCAAAAGTAAGGTTTTGTTTCAAGTTTTTCACTTACTTAACCCAGGCAGAGCCAAAGCAGAAACAGTGAAGGCATGCATGATGGCCCTGGGGGTGAGGACCATGTAACCTTCGTGCACATCCATATTCTAGCACGTACCTGGTGATAGGTATATCAGGCCTTGACTTGCAATACTGAAGGATTCTGTAGGCAAAATACTGAGTGATGCAGAAAGCATCAAAAGAAGATGGAAGGAATACAGAGAGAGTCAGTGTACCAAAAAGAAATGGTCTGTGTTCAACCATTTCAAGGGGTAGAATGTAACCAAGAGCTCATGATACTGAAGGAGGAAGTCCAAGATGCACTAAAGGTATTGGCAAAAGACAAGGATCCAGGAACTGATGGAATTCACACTGACACCCATCTGTATCAAGAAATTTGAAAGACAACTGATGATTGATTGGAAGACATTCATATTTGTGCCCATTCCAAAGAGAGGCAACCCAAAATAATGCGGAAATCTTAAGATGATATCATTAATATCACATGCAAGTAAAATTTTGTTAAAGATATTTTAAAAATGGCTGAAGCAGTACGTTGATGGGAGGCTGCCAGAGGTTCAGGCTGGATTCATATGAGGACGTAGAATGAGGGATATGACTGCTGACAGAAGATGGATCTTGGCTGAAAGCAGACAGTAGCAGAAAGATTTTCACCTGTGCTTTATTAACTACACTAAGGCTTTCAGTTATGTGGATAACAAGCTATGGACAACATTGCAAAGAATGAGTATTCCAGAACACTTACTGTGCTTATAATGAACTTGTACATAGAACAGTGCATCACCACGTGGTTTAAAATTAGGAAAGTTGTGCACCAAGGTTGTATTCTTTTACCATACTTTTCCTTTTGTATGCAAGCAAATAATTCAAGAAGCTGGATTACATGAAGAAGAATGTGGCATCAAGATTGGAGGAAAATTCATTAACAACCTGTGATAGGCAGATGATACAACTTTATTTGCTGAAAGCAAAGAGGACTTTAAAATACTTAACTGATGAAGATCATAGACCACAGCCTTCAATATGGGTTTTACCTCATTGTAAAGAAAACAGAAATCCTCACAAATGGACCAATAACATCAAGTTAAATGGAGAAAAAACTAAAGTTGTCCAAGGATTCATTTTGCTCCGATTGACCATCAACAGTCATGGAAGCGGCAGTTGAGAAATCAAATGAAGTATTACATTAGGCACATCTGCTGCAGGAGAACTCTTTAAAGTGTTCAAGAGCAAAGATGTCAGTTTAAGGGCTAAAGTGCGCCTGACCTAAGTCATGGTGTTTTCAGTAGCATTATATGCATGAGAATGTTTTAACAGTGAATATGGAAGACCTTAGAAGAATTGATCCATTTCAGTTATGGTTTTGGGGTAGAAAAGTAACACAGACTGCCAGAAGAACAAACAAATTTGTGTTAGAAGTACAGCCATAATGTTTGTTAGAAGTCAGGTTGGCCAGACTACACCTCTCATACTTGGACATATTATCAGGAGGGACCAGTCCTTGGAGAAGGACATCACTCTTAGTAAAGTGGAGGGTCAGCAAAAAAGAGGAAGTGTTTTGTTCTGTTTTGCATAAAGTTGCTATGAGGCGGTACTGACTGAATGGCACCTAACAGCAAAAACAACAATGTGGTGTTACCAAAAGGGGGGAATAATACAGGGTCCACTCTCAGCACTCTCTCTCCCCTTATAAAACTAAGAAAAAGCCATCCCAACTTCTTCCATGTTGCTCACAAGCCTTTTATTCTGCAAAGAAGGGAGAGAAGAGGCTTAAAAATAATATAATAATGCCGTGATTTAAATTTGTGCTAAGATAAAACTGTGGCAATTAGATTTTTCTCCTGAGAACAGGTTTGTCTGGAAAAGAGCTTGGAATATGAAAAAGCAGATGAGGTTGGGAAATAATCCAGGATAGACTCCAGAAAAGAGAGGATGGGGAGTCGGTCAGACTCCTCCCAGCTCTACACTTTCCAACTGGATACTCCAGGTCCTATTCCATACTCCTTCAGCTTTTTATGTGGATTCCTGAGAGCGATTTTCTTTCCCTTACTCAGCATGTGCCTTATTTAATTTGCTAATAAATGATGTTATCCATAATAATAACCAAACCCCTTTGCCTTTGAATCAATTCTGACTTACAGTGACCCTGTAGGACAAAGTAGAACTGCCTGGACGTTTTTCAAGGAGTCCTGGTGTGGCGATGTAGGATCAGCACTGGACTGTGAACTGCAAGGTCAGCAGTTCAAACCCACCAGCTGCTCATCAGAAACTTTATACAGGGTCACTATGAGTCGGAACCAACTCAATAGTACTTAACAACAGAAACAACTGTCCCCAAAAGTCTAGCCAACCTCCATGCCCAGGCCTTTCAGACCTGGTTATAAGTGCTTCCATAATTAAAAACTATGAATTTGGAGTTTAGGTATTAGTTGGATTGCTCCAAGAGCTGTCAGACGGGTTTGCAGACGTCTCTGTAAATGTAATTCCTGATTTGCTTCTCTGCATCTTGCCTTAAACCTGGCTCCTCCTAGACATAGGAGTAAGTGGTTTTCCAAAGTAACTGCATGGGGCCTCTGAGCTTAAAAAGAAAGAAAGAAAGAAAAAAAAAATCTAAGAACAAGCAGAGATTGAGAAGATCTCCATTTCACTTAAATTTATTGTACATTCTGTTCTCTCCCAATGAGTCTGCTGTGGGCCTCGCCCTTCTCTCTTCCTAAATGAGAGCAGTTCAAATTGAAGCTGTAACTAAGGTCATCTACGATGGCACCAAGATACTAATTTTTTTGTACTTGAACAGATGGGCTTCCCAGCACCATGTCATTCAGCCTGGAAGAGGAAGAGGAACTGGAGGTTGGAGGGTCAGCAGAATTCACGTTCTTCTCCGAAGATCTTGTGGCGGAGCAGCTGACCTATATGGATGCAGTATGTGCTCTCTTTGTAACTCATGTGTGTTTCCATTTCCAGTGTAGAGGAGTGACAATGCTGGTTGCCCTGGTGAGGCAGGGTGTCATGTGATTTAAGTGTTTTTGAATCCTTGAGAAGAGAGCCTTTGCCTGAAATCGTAGACTTAAGGCGGGACTTGAATCTATCATCTGAGTAATTCAGCCCTAAGCTCTTCTTGCCATTCTGGGTGAAGGTGTTGTTTTACTCGGAGCCCAAGATGCAGAGGAAAATAAGAATTCTAATCTGAGTGAAACCAAATCTACCCCATTGCATGAGTGTTTCTCTCCCTTTAGGCTCATAAATATTTCAAGTTCTCAACTGTTTCTTTGGAGGATTGTAAAGGAGTCAGAGTGTCAGTCACGATACGGTAAATCCACTGACCCACGTGTGGCAGCTCATTTTCATGTATGCTTCCTACACTTTTGGAGTTTGAATATTTTTGTTCGCTGTACATACTTGATTTTGTCAGTCACATTTCCTTAGCTCAACATTAGTTGGTAAATACCAGTTAAAGGAAACACAACGGTTATGATTCATCACAGTGGTTCTAGCTTCTTTGATCTTAACTGTGTTTGAGAAAGTGGCACAGAAAGTGGCAGGGTTCCATCCAGTGAACATGCATATAGTATAGTATAAGTAAATCAGATAGTCTCTGTAACGTAAATCCTGGTGTGTACAGTCTTTTAAACAAACCCCGCACAACTGACACTGTATTGTTGTATCAATCAGAATCTATTCTAACAATATCAGTTTGTCTTTATTGCTGTTCCACAATTGGTAGCTTAAGAGGAAGATGGAAACATTCATTGGTTATTGTTTTTAAGCCAAGACCAGAAAACTACATTTTAAACTCCTCTTTCTACATCTCATGGTGTTGAATTGAATCGTTTTTTTCAATTGCATGCTCCTTATTTGCTTCATTTTGAGGAATGTGAAATTTCACCAGGGGTATATGTTTCGTGTTCTTTCCTTCTGTGGGTCACTTTGCGGGTGGTCACAGTACAATACAGGACATTCATATAGCACCAGGACACACCATAGATATGATTTTGATTTCAAAGTCATTGATAGATTTCACCTGATTTTCCTTGCAGAGCAACAGAAGCATCAAAATGTTTCTTCGGTCATTTGAATTTCTCTTGCTCATTGTGTTCCATTTGCTCCATTGAGCATATTTTAAAAGAACATGTGGGCTTTTCTGATCAGTTAATATATTAATGATTTACTTTTGCTTATTGAAATGAACATCACTAGGCAAATCAGGTAGAAAAGTGTTCTCTGTGTGTTCACTAAATACCAGTTTGCAGATGAGCCAGACGACGTGCTTTGCCGTGTAAAATGTCTGTGCTGTCCTTAAAGTCAATTCCTCTTTTGTTCTAGCAACTGTTCAAGAAAGTGGTGCCTCACCACTGCCTGGGCTGCATCTGGTCTCAAAGGGATAAGAAAGAAAACAAACATTTGGCTCCTACAATCCGGGCTACCATCTCTCAATTTAATACCCTCACCAAATGTGTCGTCAGCACCATCTTAGGGGGCAAAGAACTGAAAACGCAGCAGCGAGCCAAAATCATCGAGAAGTGGATTAACATTGCTCATGTAATTATCTTTTCAAACATATTCTTCATGTTTAGTAGATGTTGGAGATAACCCTAGTGCTGCCTTTAAATGGCTTAGCCATTTGGTTGAAAGATAGTCTATATTTGAAAATTTATTCTGGTTTGAAAATTCATTCTGGTTTGAAAATTCATTCTGGTTTGTTGTTTCGAAGTACGAAGGAAAGTTGTCTTTCACCCCCTTTTTAAAAAAAAAAAAAAAATAGCAGGGCCCATGCACTTTTGTTCTGGTGGGCTCCATTCCCACTACTGCTTCTCCAGGATGAGACACTGTTTGCTTTTATGTTAGTCTTCACCAGAGAGAGTCTTTCTCTGCCCCTTGTTTAGGAACTATAAACTGAGGATGTGAGGGTCATCCATGGCTCTTCAACCCAGAATTACTACCTATGCACTTCGTGAGTTCTGGAAGCACAAGAGCCAACTTCTTAGAATCCTGAATCTCTTTTCCAAAGGATTGAGACACTTACAGAGGTCTCTCGTTGATCTGGGGCCTTTCACCTAAGGTTGGAAGGCAAAACATATTCCTACAAGTGCATTCTGCTGAGTGTGAGAGTCTAGACTCTTGGCTCTGATGCCCACATATTATATAACCATCACTAAAGAGTCCTTATTTCATTCTGCTGTACATAAGGTTGCTATGGGTCAGTACCGACTCGATATCACCTAACAACAACAAGGAGTCATGGTGTAGCACTGTAGGGTAAGAACCACAAGGTCAGCAGTTCAAACTCACCAGCTGCTCTTTGGAAACTATACACAGGGCCACTATGAACTAGAGCCAACTAAATGACACTTACGAACAAGAAGTATAATCTTATTTCATGACTGAGAACATTTGAACAGTTTTCTGTTAGTCGGTCAGCAAGTATTCGGTGAGGTCCAAATGTGTGTAAGCTACAATATTGTGTACTTTACGGACCTTCATAGGACAGCACAGAATTGATTTGGTCTTACAGGAGCTTATCAAACAAGGAACATACTGGAATGATCTCAGCTGGGAAGTACAAGAGTAGGGTCATAGGTGACAAGTTCTGTGAAAGCGGAGAGGACAGACCGTTTCTGAATCGAATGGATGATCAAAGAAGACCTCCTGGATGAGGTGGCATCCAAATTTTGCTTTGAATAATAGGACTTTTGACTTTTAAAGAGTGAGGAAAGGATGCCTTTTCCTGACAAAAGAAATTAAATCAGTAAAACTTAGGCAGTTAAGAGTGATTTTGAGAAAAAAAAGTGAATATCTTATAAATCTATATTTTGGGCTATCTTTAAGGAGCCTGCTGGTGCAACAGTAAAGCACTTGGCTTCTAATCAAAAGGTTGGCAGTTAGAACCTCCCCACAGGCTCCATCGGTTCCATGCAGTGATTTTATTCCTTAAAAACTTGTTGTTACATGCCATCGAGTCGGCTCTGATCCATAGCAACCCTGCATATAGGCTTTCCAAGGAGCAGCTGGTGAGGTTGAGTCCCCCGTATGACCTTGGCAGTTCAAACAGCTTTGCAGTCTGGCACATTAACCCACAGCTCCACACCAGGACTCCTCCATAAAGATTGGTGATGGTGGTTATGTGCCATGGAGTCGGTTCTGACTCACAGCGACCCTGTGCAGGGTTTCTGAGGCTGTAAATCTTTACGGGAGCAGGAAGCCTCATCTTTCTCCTGTGGAACAGCTGTTAGTTTCCAACTGCTGACCTTAAGGTTCGCAGCCCAATTCTTAACCACTATGCTAAGATGACAGTTTATAAAATCCTCTGGGGCATGTCTACTCCGTCACATGGAGTCTTTGTGAATAGGAACCGACTAGACCACATCGACTATGTGGATCAGACCTCAGCCAAAGCTTTCTATCCTGTTCCTCTCCCACCCATTAAGCCCCAGTAGGAAATCTGTAGGACATAATATTTGTGTCTTTCATGTTACCTTTTGTTGCCTTTGACTAAAGAGCAAGGATATTTACGTGCCTTGTATTGGGTGTTTTGGTGGCCTGTTAGCCACAGACATTTTAGTATATGAGCAAAAGAGCAAGAAACAAAGAGTATCTTATGCAACTTAAATTTCTCCTACTCTGATTTGAACTTACTTCTCAACAAGTAAAAGTTTTGATAGATTATGACACAGCATAGAATTTGTGTCTTCTTAGAAAAAAAGACAAACATTTTTTTGCTACATATGCCATAGCTGTAATCCTCTACATTTCTCAATGGAAAATGCTGTATCTACCGCTAATCCATTCAAGTGGTTATAAAGCTTTATAGAAAGAATGTAGTGTGTGTGTGTGTGTGTGTGTGTGTGTGTGTATGTTGGACATGTGGCTCAGAGTGACTTTTGGCCCAACTCAAACATCAATTGTACATTTATGTAATAAGAAATATAGGTTGAATAATCTGAAGCATATTCCAAATTCTATAGCATATGCCAAAAGCCATTGGTCCTTACTCTTGATGTTTTTTAATCATGAGCATGCTGTACTCTTTGAAATTGTAAAAGTTAACTTAATAAAGTAACAAAAGTCATAGGCAGTTTTTGCCAAAACTTATTTTGTTTTTTCTGCATTAATCAGTTTCTTTTGAGTACCTATTTGAGAAATAACCATATTACATACAGAAAAGATTTCTGACCTAATATGACCATATTTTCTTGGACTTGCTGTAAATACTGCTTTTCTATGTTTGAACCACATATCCTGGAAGATACTTCCTTTTCCAGAAATGAGGCCAAGATTCCTTTAAACCCTTAGCTTCAGCCTCTTGCTGAATAATGTGTTCCATATGTTTATTACAATTTGCATGAAATATTTGTGCCTGAGGTCTTTTATTTATTGCAAGTTTCCTGATTTTCTAGAACATAACTTTTAGATTCTGAACCTTTGATGAACCATGCACTTACAGTTTGGTGTCCAAACTGACTGTAGCTTAACAGTTTTCTTTCTCTTTTTCAAAGGATAAGGGGAGGATACTGAGACTTTTTTTTTTTTTTTTTTTTAAGAAAATGCAAGTTTGAGTTTTATAAAGAAAATATTTGGGGGTTGGTTTGTTTTGCACAGTTTTAAGGTAGCCATGCTAAGTTAGAGAATGTTCCAAACTCTTAAGGTTTGCATTATTTCATGAAGTGATCCTCTAGGCATGGTGTATTTATGCTCAACCATTCTGGGACCCCTTGTCCCAGATGTTCTACACAAAGCAAAATACTTGCTCACCCAGTGCACTTGCTTATAAACACTGGAGATGTTGTACTCCGGTGAACCTGTATATAAATCATCTCCTTTGACATACAGTGAGACCTCCCCATATGCCCACCTTCCTAATGCTAGCAAGTGATGAGACCCTCACCCTGTTGTGCTGTCCTTGCCCTTCGTTCAGTAAAACTTGGATACCCAAGGTCGCTGACTTCCGGCATTATAGGCTGCATGCTGTAGCTTAAGTTTCGGGAGTAGAGAACTTTCCCTTTACCCAGCATGGCACCCAGAATGTCTCCTGTTCTCTTTTCTAGTTTGTTTTAAAACAAACTGAATTTTGTTTTTAAAATGCAAGTTATTTTGGAAGCATTGAAGGACCAAGGTGTTTCTGAATGTTTATAGTTGTGGGACAAGCCAATTTGAAGCAAAATGAATGTGTACACAAATATTCCCTCTTGGCTAAGAGCATAAAAGTGAAGGTTCAACTTGTGGTGAACTTTCATTGCCAAGTTATGTACACGTCTCTGGATTAGGAATTGGTCGTGAGAGGCTCAATACCATCTGACCTCAAAGTGGCTGCTGCCCGGCTCATGTTGTGGGTCTCAGGGATGGTCCTTCATGTGGATTTTTAGGGCATCTGTGTGCTTTCAGCAGAAGAAAGTTTGCTTTCTCTAGCATAGCCGTGCAGATTTGCCTCCATTCGTGTTTTTACTAGGCAAGCTGGAAACTATAAAACTGTAACAACAACCCAAAAAATATATTAAAGGGAGAAAAACAAGCCTCGAGTGCCAAAATCTATAAAATGTTTTTGTGACTAGGGTGGGAGTAAGGAGTTAGTTTTTGATGTTCAGTATTTATACAGCTGTCTATTTAGTAGTAAGAATTCATAGCAGCTGTGATACCTCTAAAACAGGAAACCACCAACTCACTGTAATATTGATATTTAAATGCCTTTTATGCTTTAATCACTCCCCCTGCAGGAATGTAGAATCCTGAAGAACTTTTCCTCCTTGCGGGCCATCGTTTCGGCATTGCAGTCTAATTCCATCTACCGACTGAAAAAGACTTGGGCTGCCGTCCCAAAGTAAGTTCCCAAGTGTTGTCTGCTCTCCTTTTCTTTGGCTGGAATGATTAGTTGCTGCATAAATGTGATGGGGCTTCACCTTCAAAGCTCATATTATATAACCAGAGCAACAGTATGGCCCAGTGAGGGTGTGTTTTATACTTAACGAGTAAAATTAATGTGTGTTGAGGCAAGCTGCTGCAGAAATCAGACTCATTCTCAAAGGATGCCAATAGGCAAAGATAGCTGGCCTTTGGGATAACGCCAAGGGATGTGGTTATTATCCAGGTTTTGAGGGACACAGTTGTGGAATAATGGAGTTGCAGCAATTTGCTATTACTAGTTATTTTTCAGCCCAATTTTCAAAGCCATGAGGTATTTCAGGATGTGAGAGATAATGTGTGCAGGCAGGACGTTTGTTCGTGCTGTTCACCAAGAAACCATTTAGTCAGTTTCTGCTTCGGCATATTAATAGTGATCGTCTTAACGCGCCTTCCTGCTTACCTAGCTGAAATGATTGAGTTAGCTGCATTCCGTGCTGCTTTGCTTCATATTTCTTTGGCCACAGTCTTGGGAACAATTTGCACTTTAATATCCTTATTATTTTCACTATTTCTATGTTGACTAAAAACATGGAAGGTCTTTTGCAGAATTTCCAGAATTCGTAGATCCCAGGGATCTGTTTACAAAGGAGGCAAGTGAGTGGGACACTTCTGGTCATATTTTCAGTACTGATATAAGAACCTAGGGACTGTGGCTTGGATGTCAACTAAGCCAGTTACGTTTAACAATGTGGCTAGCTTCGAACCAGCCAGGAAGTCAGGATGTATCGCGGAAGAACGTGTCAGTGGTTTCAAATGTGTGCTGTCTTCAGTCTGGTCTGTTTCTATCAGGCGAGAGGCCAGCTGGCTTACTAGGCAGGGCTGCCCGAGTGGAAATATGTCTTGGTCCTCAGAAGGAAACTCCAGGTACACATTTCACTGGCGCTAATTAAGTCCTCAGGGACTGATACAGTCCAAACTTGCAAGAAACCGAGATTGGTAAACCAGAAGAAAGTCTTATTTGTGGGGGGAGTCAAATTACTTACCAAATGCAATAAATGTGGCACCAAACTCTCCCTCTCTCAGAGCACTCTACTTTTCAACTTGGTTTGATAATTTATTGCAATAGCCGCACGAAACTCAGAAATTATGGTCACAGATAAGAAATTGATAAGCGAAGTGAATAGGTTACAATGGGGCAGAAATGCTTAGGGCATAGTTGTTCCAGTTAGAACAGTCTCTCCTCAGCTGTGCCCACAGGCAGGCCTCTGCCCCACCATTTTATATTTCTCAGGTTTTACTATAAAACTCTCTTAGGACTACTGTAACTCCTGAGATCAGGGATTGTCTTCTATACCTGTGTATCTCTAATACGTAGCATAGAGTAAACTCTCCATCAGTCGTAGCATAGATTACTGTTTTATCTTCTCTAACATGCTCTAAGGAGCTCTGGTAGCGTAGTGGTTACGAATCAGGCTGCTAACTTCAGGGTTAGCCGTTCAAAACTACCAGATGTTCGCGGGAGAAAGATGAGGCTTTCTGCTCCCATAAAGATATATAGCATCAGAAACCTTGTACAGGGTCATTATAAATCGGAACCAACTCCACGACACATAATAACAACAGTATATCATACGGATTAAGGAACCCTGGTAGTGTAGTGGTTACAAAGTTGGGCTGCTCACCTCAAGGTCAGCAGTTCAAAACTACCAGCCATTCCGTGAGAGAAAGATGAGGCTCTCTGCTCCCGTAAAGATTTACAGCCTCGGAAACCCTGTGCAGGGTTGCTATGAGTCGGAACTGATTCCACGGCACATAACAACAAAAACACACTTGATCTGTATGGCGCTGTAGAATAAGCACTCGACTGCAGTATCAGTTTCAACCACAAGGTGGTGGTTCAAATCTACCAGCTGCTGCTCCTTAGAGTCCCTATACAGATTCACTATGAGTCAGAACTGGCTTGATGGCACTCAACAACAACAACATGCTTTACCTGATCCACCCTGTCCCCCTACTCCCAAGTCATTAGAAAAAATAGCTTTGTGCCTAAGTGACTAAAGCACAGGTTTTAGAGAGTCACTAGGTGAAAATCACATGTTACCGGCAGGGAACACCACTCCATCATAAGCCTTAGCCTGAAGGCTCTATGCTCCGTGGGTCAGCAAACCCAGCACCCCCAATTAAGTGTCTGCGGGTGTCGCTTTCTGGAAGCAAGCATCCTGCTCAAAGTCACTGGGCTTTACTTGTTCCCTGGGCTGTCTTGTGCTCTGGCCTTGGTTCTGCTGCTGCTGCCCCTCGGCTCCAGTGTCTCAGCTTTCTGTCCCTGGGTAGAGGAGGCTCAATGTGCAGGGAAATTGGAGTCCAAAGAATGTACTCCATTCCTTGCTCTTCTTTAATGGTAGTTGTGCACCGACTCATAGCAACCCTGTGTAGGGTTTCCAAAGCTGTAAATCTTTACGGGAGCAGAAAGCCTCCTCTTTCTCTTATGGAATGGCTGGTAGTTTCAAACTGCTGACCTTGAGATTAGCAGCCCAACTCATAACCACTATACTACCAAAGCTCCTTGGATGGTAGTAAGCTACTCTGTTTCTGCTTTTGAGATGGCTCATTTTATACACGTTAGTGTTCCAGGTTTTTACAATCACAATTAACTTTAAGAATCATACAATCCTATCAGCATCTTTTCCCACTTTCTCTTAGCCAGAACCACGAATGCAAAAACATAGTTGGGTGGGAGTTACAGACTATGGCTAAAAGAGACATTAGACAGTTCACCACACCGCTTTAAGAAATGCTTTGATGGGTCAGGAGTTTGAAAATGTGGAGTGGACCATCTGAATGCCCCATGTTTCAGAGCTGAAGAGTCAAGATTCAGCGCAGCCTCGTGCTGTTTACAACACTGTTATCTGTCAGGAAAAAACACTAGCACACATACTTTCCCAAATCCAGTGATGTCTTCTCCATTACCGCTCTTTAAAAGGCTTCTGTCTGCTCTTCATTGGCTTGAATAGTCAAGATGACCGTGTATGAACAGAGATTCTCCTTTCTGCATCTATCTTAGGAAACCTGAGAACCAGAACTCAATGGGGACTGCCTTGTTTTTCCTGGTCTCAGAAATTTTCCACCTTTGACTGAGTGCATTCTTACCACTTGTTTTAGTGGAAGATATTTGAGTTTTGCTGCTCTTGTCTGTCTTCCACCTTACACAGGTTCCAGCTTTCTCAGGTTTTACTATAAAATCATCAGATGACAGGTTCTGGTGAAATACAATGGGGAAATCATCCCTCCCTTCGACCTCCATGTCTCTTCTTTTCTTCCTCGTCACCTCTCCCCATCTGTGGTATCATGAGCAAAGAGAAGGCCAGGTTTTAAAATGCAGCCTTACCTGACTACCATAAAAGGTAATCTTATTTGGTGGCTGACAAGTCACTTAGACCTGCTGAGACCTGGGTATGCTTAAATCTAGAACACAACTAAAAATTGTTGTTGTTAAATAATTGTCAAGTCAGTTCTGACTCATAGCGACCCTGGGTAAGGTTTCCAATGAGCAGCTGGTGACTTTGAACTGCTGACCTTGTGGTTGAGTGTTTACCCTACAGCATCACACCAGGACTCCTAAGTACAAATTAGTGGACTTGTATCTTAATCATTTTGATGACTGGATGAGAAGACCCATTCTTAAAGGAGCTTTTTTAGCTAGCAAAAAAAAAAAAAAAATCAAAGTCACGTTCTGTGCATCATGATGTCTGGTTTGTTTCTGTTGCTTGGTTGGTTGATTGATGTTTTAGTAGAGGGGACATAGAAGTGTCACAGTTCCTTAGAGAAGGAACTTCCATAGCAGCTTTATACTTTTTCATTGCTAACTTCAGGGCAGATTTAAGATATTTATTTGGGTACTGTTTTCTGTGTAAAGCTTTAGGTATCTAGCTTCCAAAGGACAGAGAGGACATCTGTTTATTTCTCTTCATTTAGGGCCACATGTAATTAAGTTTTTAATGATTTTTTTCAAAATGCAAATAGCTGTAATGTGTATGTATTATAAGAGTAGTATTACATAAGGAGTCCTGGTGTGTTAGAGGACAAGCACTAGACTGCAAGGTTGGTTTGAATCGCAGGGTCTGTGGTTCAAACTTACCAACAACTCCTCGCAACCCTCTACAGGGTCGCTACAAGTTGGAATCAACTCTATGGTACTTAACAACAACAACGTTTGCATTTATTGTAAAACAGGTAGGTTCTTATAATGGTTTTTACATGCCAGTGTAAGTGTTACATTTATGAATGGCATTGCCCCCATTAATGCCTGCCTTTAGAATAATTCACGGAGTGAAGATATAGTGTTCTCAAAAGGGACAAGGGTAGTTGTTGTTAAGTGCCTTCCAGTCCATTTCAACTCACAGCATCCCTGTATAGTGTTTGTAAGATGCTGGTGAGTTTGAACTGCCAACCTTGTGGACCAGTACATTATCCTGCAGCACCACATATATGTGACCCTACTTTCTTTCACAGCAAATCCTATGAGATTTGCTGTTGCTGTTAAGTGCATTTTTTCAGGTTTTAACTACCAACCTTGTGGTTAGCATCCAGTGCTTATCCTAAAGGAAAGGTAATCAACGTGTCCAAGATGGCTGGCAAGTGTTGGAACTTGAATGCCAGACCCTCTGACTCCAGAGCTCTCTCTACTTGCTATTCCATTGCACTTCTGACTCCGAGGCAGAGAACACTGGGCTGCGTGTGAATCAAGACTTTTGGGCTAAGAACCTGGAACCCCACTGAGCAGTTCCTAAGGGAAGCTTGGGAAAGCCCTTGCCCTGGTTTCTTTGTTTTTATAAAATGAGGGTACTGACCAAATGACCTCTCAGGTTCCGTTGGGCTTTGTTTGTTGCTAAAATTGCTTGTTGGTTTTTTGTTTTGTTTTTTGATTACTGAAGTGGACATGTCCCAATTGTACAATTAAGTGTCCCAGTTGAACTTTTTAATGATTATAACATGAATGGTTAGAAAATAGCCCTATATACACCCATGTGGCAATGTATGTGTACCTTACAAACAAAAACCACTTTCATGAAAAAAGATCATTGGCCTCATCTGTGCTTGTATTATCTCTTGGTCTTGAGATCAGCGTAAATCCCTTAGATCCATAGGTAACTGAGGGCAGTTGGGTTGAAGGTGTTGGGCTAACTAATTCTCTTCATTTGTTAATATTTCCTCAATTCCTCTTCATAGGGACCGAATGCTGATGTTTGAAGAACTTTCAGAGATTTTCTCAGACCATAATAACCATTTGACCAGTCGGGAACTACTGATGAAGGTGAGGCTCTTGGTGAAGGTACTGAACTGTTCTTGTTGGATGCTGTGAAGTGGATTCAGACTCATGGTGAACCCATATGACTGAGTAGGACTGCCACAGACGGTATTCTAGGCTGCCGTCATTATGGAAGCAGATTCCCAGGTCTTTAGTCTGTGGAATTCCTGCTTGGGTTCAAACCACCAACCTTGTAGTTAATAACTGAGGGCTTAACCAGAGTACTTAGAGCACTATTAATAGCCCTGGGATGCATCCAAAGAAGAGTATCTTGAATGCTCCTCAAGTTTCTTTAGTCCCCTGAGAAAGCCTAAGAATGTCTAGAAGGCAGGATTTTGTGTATTTATACAGAATGTAAGAAGGCTGTGACGAAGCAAGTTCCAAGTCCAGTTGCGTTCTGTTCTTCTATCGTCCTTGGCATCTCTATTATGTAACCAGATTGTGAAATTTGTGCTCACATGTGTTCTCCTTTAACGAGTTACTCAATTAATACCAAGTACTGTCACTTGCTGTATCCTGGTGTGCCGCTGTGGGTTAATGCGCCAGACTGCAAAGCCGTTTGAACTGCAAGGTTGGTTGTTCAAGCTCACTAGCTGCTCCTTGGAAACCCTATACAGGGTTGCTATGGGTCAGAACTGACTCAGTGCACTTCACAACAACAACTGACACTTGTTGGTGGGTGAGTGACCTGGAAATAGTCCTTGTCAGCAAACTGTCTCCTAGAACGACAGAACCCAAACCTGTGATTCCATATCCCTTGTTTGACTAAATTGTACTGAGTCAGCAGTATTTTTCCATCTCCAGATGAGTGCTGACTTCTCAACTAGTTGCTAGGTAAAAGTGTAGCTGGGTTCATCTGATTTCTCCATATGTTTGTAAGGCATTGAACTAGTGTCTAGGAATACAAGGATGACTGGAATAGAACCTGCCTTCTAAGGGCTTCACTACTAGTGGATGGAGATAGACACTAAACGATAAGTGTCCAATAAAGGTAAAAATAACAGCTTGTGAGTGACCACTAGAAAGGAAACTCAACTAGGTTAAATACTTTCCTCATGGTCTTTCTATAAAGTAGATGTTGGCATCCTCATTTGCAAATAGCCAGAATTCAAATAGGAAAGTAACAAGCCCTCAGTAACACACCTAGTGGATAGTGAAGACAAAATGTCAATTTCACCTCTTGATACCCTAAACCCTGTGCTTTGATCACTTGGGCAAAAAGCTCTTTTCTTCTAATGTCTTGGTTGTAGGGGGCAGGGTGGATCAGGTAGCGCATCTTGGTGCTGATGGTGGTAGTTGTGTGCCACTAAGTCATTTCTGACTCCTAGAAACCCTGTATAGAGTTTCTGAAGCTATAGATAGATCTTTACAGGAGTAGAAAGCCTCATCTTTCTCTAGAGGAGTGGGTAATAGATTTGAACTGCTGACCTTGTAGTTAGTAGCCTAGCTCGTAATTCCCTAAAGTGTCTTCTTGTTGTTTTTAAGTACCGCCGAGTCAATTCTGACCCATAGTGACCCTGTTTAGGGTTTCCAAGGAGCGGCTGGTGAGCTTGAACTGCTGACCTTGCAGTTCAAACAGACCTTGCACTCCAGTGCATTAACTCACCTCACCACACCAGTGTCTTAGAGAAGGTAAATGTGTAACTAGTCAAAGATTGGTTGATGGCTCACTTTGTGCTAAGTATTGGAGATACACGCATAGAAGACAGTCCCTGCTCTCAGGGGATTACAGTCTTATGGAAGATGTAGGAAATAGAAAATTACAAAATATTGTAAGTAGTGTAAGTGGAAGCCCTGACCTGGGCAATTAAAGGATATGATTCGTGTTCCTAGTCACTTTTCTGTAAATTGGAGGCAATAGTAGTATTGGGTCTACTGACATGGGATTGTTTTGAAGATTGATTAAGGTAAACTATTTAAAAAGCACTATTAAAATTTTTTATATCATTTATTATCTTTTAATTTTAGTATTTGGAGAACTAAAACAGCAACAGAAGTTTACATATCTTAACTATCTGGTGCTGCCATATAGAACAGAAATACCAAAAGTGGATGATGGTAACATACAAATTTGTTCTCTCCCATTTATGGAGACTACAAGTCTGGCTTCAGAGTGTTGGCTCTAGGGGAAGGCTTCCTGTCTCTGTCAGCTCTGGAGGAAGGTACTTGTCTCCTTTTAACATCTGTGGGCCCTGTATCTCTTGGAGATCTCCATGTGTCTTGACATCAGTCTTCCCTGGGTCTTGGAAGTTCTCGGCCCCAGAACAAAGGTCATACTTTGCTTGCAGCTTTTCTTTCTTTGGGTTACTGATGTCCCTCTTTTTCTACTGGTTTTTCTCTCCTTTATCTCTTGTAATGTAAAAGGTAACACAGACCACACCCCAGAGAAACTCAATTTACATCAGATCAGGTTTGCAGCTCGCACAAAGTATTTTGTTGTGCCCTTACCCTGCCTCAGTAATGTAGCAAACATAACCTAATCCTCCCTCATTAACACATGCTGTTATTGCTTTTAGGAGCCATCTAGTCAGTTCTGACTCACAGTGACCCTATGCACAGCAGAACCAAACACTGCTGTTCCTGCACTGACTTTACAATGCTTGTTACACTTGAGAATGCTACTGCTGTCACTGAGCTAATCCATCTTGTCCTCCTTGCAGATCCTCCACTTTACCTAGCATGATATCCTCCTCCAGGGACTAGACTCTCCTGACAATAGGTCTGAAGTTTGAGAGACCAAGTCTTACCATCTTGGCTTCAACAGCCAAAGGATTTGTTTGTTCTTCTGGATGTCATTGGTACTTTTAATATTCTTCTTCAACACCATGACTCAAATGTATCAATTCTTCTACGGTCTTCCTTATTCATTGTCCAGCTTTCACATGCATATGAGGTTATTGAAAATACCATGGCTTGGTCAGGTGCACCTTAATCCTCACTCAAACTGACATCTTTGCTCCTCAATGCTTTAAAGAGATCTTGGGCAGCAGATTTGCAATTTGTCATTGAATTTCTGACTGCTGCTTCTATGAGTGTTGATAGTGGATCCAAGCAGAATGACGTCTTTGAAAACTTCGATCCTATCTCCATTTTTCATGATGTTTTTTGGTCCAGTTGTAAGGATTTTTGTTTTCCTTACATTGAGGTACAGCCTATACTGAAGGCTGTGGTCTTTGATGTTCATCAGTAAGTATTTTATTTAAGTCCTCTTCACTTTCAGTAAGTAAGGTTGTATTATCTGCATGTTGCAGGTTGTTAAAGAGTCTTCCTCTAATCCTGATGCCATGTTCTTCCTTATATAATCCAGCCTCTTGGATTAATTGGTCAGCATACAGACTGAATAAATATGGTGCAAGAATGTAACCCAGGCACACACCTTTTCTGATTTTATAGAAGCCATTCAATGTCCTCTTGTTCTGTTTGAATGACTGCCTTTTGGTGTATACAGGTTCCTCATGACACAATTAAGCATTCTGGAATACTCATTCTCTGCATTGTTGTCTATTGCTTGTCATGATCCACACAGTTGAAAGCCTTTGCATAGTCAATAAAGCACAGGTAAACATTTTCCTGGTATTCTCTGCTTTCAGCCAAGACCCATCTGACATCAGCAGTGATGTCCCTTGTTCCATGTCCTTATCTAAATACAACTTGAACCTCTGGCAGTTCCCTGTCAGTGCACTGTTGCAGGCATTTTTGAATTATCTTCAGCAAAATTTTACTTGCATGTGCTATTTATGAGATTGTCTGATTTTTACATTCAACAGAATCAGGTCTCCTCTCTTTGGAATGGGAACAAATATGGATCCCTTCCAATTTTTTGGCATAGATGAGTGAGTGCCTCCAGTGCTTTATTAGTTTGTTGAAAGATTTCAATTTGTATTGCATCATTTCCTGGACTCTTGTTCTTTGCCAGTGCCTTCAGTGCACTGTGGACTTCTACATTCAGTCCCATTGACACTTGATCACATGCAACCTCTTGAAATGGTTGAACATTGACCATTTCTCTTTGCTACCGTGACTCTATATTCCTTCCTTCATCTGTTGATGTCTTCTGCATCATTCGATGTTTTTCCATAGAATCATTCAATATTGCAAGTCGAGGCTTGAATTTTTTCTTTAGTTCTTCCAGCTTGAGAAATGCTAAGCATGTCCTTCCCTTTTCGGTTTTTAACTCTAGGTCTTTGTATATTTCATTATAATACTTGGCTTTGTCTTCTCAAGCTACCCTTTGAAATTTTCTGTTCAGCTCTTTCACTTCGTTATTTCTTCCATTTGCTTTAGCTTCTGTGTGCTGGAAAGCACATTTCAGAATCTCTTCTGATGACTATTTTGGCCTTTTCCTTCTTTCCTGTCTTTTTAATGAACTTTTCCTTTCTTCTTTTATTATGTTATTGATGTCATCCCACAACTCTTCTGGTCTTTGGTCTTTAGTACCTAATGCATCAAAGTCTCTTCTTGAGTTGATTTCTAAATTCAGGTGGCATATGTTCAGGGTCATATTCTGTCTCTCGTGGATTTTGTTTAATTTTCTTCAGCTTTAGCCTGAACTTGAGTATGAGCAAGTGATGATCGGTTCCACAGTCTGCCCCTGGCCTAGTTTTGGCTGATGATATTCAGCTTTTCCACTGTCTCTTCCCACAGATGCAGTCATTTTGACTTCTGTGTATTCCATCTGGTGAGGTCCATGTGTATAGTCATTTTTTTCTCTTAAAAAAAGGTATTTGCAATGAATAAGTCATTGCTCTTGCAAAGTTCTATGATGTAATATCTAGAATCATTTCTGTTACCAAAGCCTTATTAAAACATGTGAAGTGCCATCTAGTTGGTTCCAACTCATAATGACCCTGTATAGGGTTTCTGAGGAGTGCCTGATGAGTTTGAACCCCTGACCTCACAGTTTGAATGCAGTCCAGTGCTTATCCTGTAGCACCACACCAAAACAGGATTTGTAACACATCATAAATGAAGATAATTACATCAGGTCACATAATTACATAACTGCTAAACCATGGAGAATCATGGCCTAGCCAAGCTGACTCATAGATTTGAAGGGCACAATTCAGTCCATGACAGTGCATTACAAACACAAATAAATAAAAATATAAACTGCATATGTGAGCTTAGAGAGGACACTTAGTGTGGGTATCAACAGTTTTGAGGGTAGGACTGGGTATGTTTTTCACTGTTGTATCCCTAATCCCTAACAATATCTGGCAAGTAGTTAGTGTTCAAAAAATATTGTCTGACAACATCAATTCATAGACCTTATAGTCGATGTCAAGGAGCTCTGGTGGCGTAGTGGTTACGAATCGGGCTGTGAACCTTAAGGTCAGCAGTTCGAAACTACCAGCTGCTCTGTGGGAGAAAGATGAGGCTTTCTGCTCCCGTAAAGATTTACAGCCTCAAACCCTGAACAGGGTCGCTATGGGTCGGAACTAACTCCACGGGACTTAACAACAACAACAACAATGTAGTCCATGTCACTAGAACAACTAACTCACCTACTGTTGGTGAAGATGAAAGGAGCAGGGCAGTTTCTGCAGGCATCTGAATTTGAATTGGGTCTACCTGATGCACTGCATACTAAACAATGCTTGCTGAGATAGATCATGTTACTCCCTGCTTCCCATCCCCCTGGATCTGCAAACATTAAATGGAAACCCATCTGTCTGGAAGAAGATGGCTTAGTAGTCACCTTGTCAGTAATACAAAGCTAGACTAGCTGGAGCCACACATTCAAATCCCATTAGCTCTGAGTCATCCTTGCAAAGCAGATGAATTGAATCCTGTGCAGTGTGGTGGAGAGCTTTGACAGAACCCTTAGATGCAAAGCTACATCTAGACATTAAATGTTCCATAAACCTTTCTAAAACACAAACGTTTACCCCAGCACTCCAAGTTAAATTTCTTATATATAGTTCTAATCTCAAATAAACAAAAAAGTTGATGATGAATGAATGGGGTCTGTGCATTGTCATTCACACTAGTGGAATGTTCTAGACAGTCCAGACAGTTCAGTGTATATGTATGTCTCTTTCTAATCATCTTTGTTGGTCATTATTCTTATGATGTATTAGCTTTTGAAAACAAAATCAAGATACTTAGGTTCTCAAAAGAACCACTAAGGAAAACTACTGGACTCTGATTATGATGTGGACTTATATTGGGTAGAGTCTTGGTGTGGCACTCAAGGATAAGCATTTGACTGTTAACCTCAAGGTTGGCAGTTCAAATCCACCAGCTGCTTCTTGGAAACCCTATTTAGGGTTGGTATGAGTTGTAAGTGACTCAACAGCAAACAATGACAACAGTTATGCTTTGTCTTAAATGATGCATCCTTATTTACTTATGTTGTTGTTTTTGTGTGCCGTCGAGTTGGTTCCAGCTCATAGTGACCCTGTGTATTTAGGGTTTCTGAGGAGTGACTGGTCATTTTGAACTGCTGAACTTGTAGTTAGTAGTCCAGTGCATATCCTCCAGCGCCAAGTATGTATGTATCACTCTGTAACACTATGGCCAAGGCAACACAACAATTAGCAAAAATCTGTGATTTTCCTTATAATTGTTGAAGAAACTGTTTTTATTTCTTCTTAAAGATTACTGTTTGAGTAATCTGTTACTTCATCATTTATGAAACTTACATAGTTTAAACAGGTGTCCACAAATTTTAAAATAACTGGACAGCAAACCACCATCAGATCTACCTGGTTCTTGTGATGTTTGTTGAGACTTTTCCCTGGTTGGATGAATATAAACAACCTCTAGGAAGGACCAGAAATTTGACTGTAGTGGAAATGCTTGTCCAGTGAAGCTCCCAAAAATGCTGAAGTCAAAGTTGGAGTAAACATTCAGACGCCAGAAGCACTGTTTGATTCAGGAGATTGTTAAAAAATTGTGAAGATCTATTTAAATAGAAATGATCATTAGCTTCTGAGCTGTTATTTAACACATCGGTTTATTGCGAAGGATCCATTGCCTGTGTAGCACCCTGAAAGAAGCCTCCTCTGAGACCCAGAAACTGAATGGATGAGAACAGCTGAATGTCCCTAAAGGTGGAGTTAGAAGGTGAAAGGCTTGCATGAAAGAGGAGGACAGTGGAAGAGAGACAGAAGGGGAGTGGGAGAGTACAAAGAGATAGGGAGGGCAGGAGGGACTGATACCATGGGATTGGATAATATTTCCAAATACACGACAAGAACAAGAAGATGATGAAGATAAAAAGCAAAGGAGTTACTAAGAGAAAGGGAGTATGAACAGCAAAGGAGGCATCAGAAGACCACCAGAGTGATGTAGTCTTAGAAAGCTGTGGAAAGTTCCCAAAGATTGATGTGAGATACTACTTAGAGCTGAGGATGGAAAGCCCTGAAGTCATTGAATGGACAAATAAGTGGATCGTGGATCCTTAGTTGACACTCAGTCTCTCTACTATTTTAGCTAGGGATAGAATCCTCATATGCTACTGAACTCATGAAATTAAGAAATCTTTTAACTTGTTCCCTCTAGTCTTTGTCTCGCTCCTAACAGCAAGGATCCCTCCTATCTCTGTTATTTGGGGCTTCATGTGAGCCTTTAGACTTTCCAGAAATTCTTACTAATAATTTTCAGTGTGTCAACAATAATCTCCATACATAGTAATATCTCTGTGGATAAAAAAGGAGACCAGAATGACCTGCATAATGGAAAGAGATTGCCACTCACATTCAAGTCTAACATCAGTGACTCCAAGCAAATCGTCAAGAAGTTGGGAAGCATTCTCAACCACCAAACAGGAAATGGCACACCTTAGGCCACTTTGATTTGCCCTCAGGGGAATATTTGAAGTAGGAGATCATTTATTAGTAACTCTCCTTATCACTTTTAGTAAGGAGCATTAACAAAGATAATAAGTCATTGTAGAATCTGAACTATGTTAATGCCTCCCCACCATTACCAAGACAAAGGCAATGAAAGAAAACAAAACAACCCTTGAGGTTGTACAGTAGCTGAAGGGCACATGCTGGTGTAATATAACAGATGTGGAGAAACTGACTAAGGAAAAACAAATACAGGATCAGGCGTCAGAAGTTAAACACTAATGAATTGTGAAATTGCCTCCCATTCATATAGTTTCTGGAAAATGAGAACTTGACTCGGAAACCACAAAACTGAAAACAGTTCATGTTCAGTCAGCAAACTCAAGATTAGTCATTGTGTAGGAGAGTTGATAGTTACAGGAGAAAGGAGAGAAGAAAGGGCAGCCATCTGTCCTCGGGCACCAGAAGGAAGGATTGATTTGTCAGAGTTCTAAACCTGAGAGGCCACTTGGGAGGACAGGGGTGGGGGGAGGGGGGAAGTGGGAAGGAATGAATGAAGGATCTGGCTTTCATGGATTGGCGTTCATGATTCTGAATTTCTTAGAAACTTCTGGAACAAAAGTATCAATTAGACAAGAAATACCACAGAAAGTGTCATTCTCCTTTCATAGAAGAACACTGGCATATCCATTTCAGGCCAAGATCAAGAAATGACAAAACACACAGATGAAGGAATCCTCGTTTCTAGGACACATGATGACGCAATGGAATTTGGGATGTGCAGAAATTACATTACCCTAGATCTTGGAATTGCCTGCCTTGTATTGAGGATTAATTTTATAATTAAATCGAGGACTTTTTTTTTTGTAGTTGCATTATTATTTTTATTGTGAACTGAGTGATAGTTTACATGGGAGAACATCGGCTTTACACCATCGTTTCATTTCATTGGTTATAATCTTAAAGGACTCTTTTTTACAAGACCTGGGGGAACTAGGATAATCTAACCATCAGGCATCATTAAAAGTAGCCCACTTGTGACACACGGGCCAAGCATTCCAACATTTACACAATTGCATAATGTAGTCCAGAGAACTTACTGGAGACCTAATTTTTCTTCCCTTGTAGAAAAAGTTTTCTTGCAGTATGATTAACATTCAACACATTGCACATTCCACATGTGGACTTCAGAAAGTTCTGTTATCTTTTAACACCATTTTCCCCACAAACTTTTTGAAGCCCCTTGATAGTTAAAGTACACAATTTGAAAACATTTGACCAGTGATACCATAACCAAGATGCTGAACAGATCAGTGATTTGCAAACATTTCCTAATGCCCCTTTGTAAACTCTTCCTTATTCCGTAGCCCCCAGCTGCCCACCTCTATCTCAGGAAAGCACTGCCAAAGCAGAGTTTTCTGTACATGGTGTACTATGGTGTGCATTTTGGGGGGAATCTGGCTGCGTTTTCTCAGTATAGTTATGGTGATGTGTATATTAGTTAGATATCTGGGTTTTTTTACATGAATTGCCAACAGTGTGCTTCACTTCTCTCTGGTGTTCACCTCCTTCACACTTCTATTGTTTGCTTGTGTTTCTTAGGAAGGAACCTCCAAATTTGCAAACCTAGACAGCAATGTGAAAGAAAACCAGAAGCGGACTCAGAGGCGACTTCAGCTCCAGAAAGACATGGTATGTACAGTCGTGCTTTCCTAAGAGCACCTTCCTGGCACCAGCACCTTCCATCAGCAGGGGCTTTCAGGCTTTCCAGAAAGTTCTCTCATTCTTTCCATGGTTTGTTCTCAGCTGCCCTGGGAGGTCAGTAACAAAGATGGTATTATCTCTGCTTGACTAAGTAGGAAATAAACCTTGAGCATTTGCAAATTGTGTTGTTTTCTGGGCATTTTTTTCCTCGAGGCAAGGGAAGCACAGCGGTGGGTAGATTTCTGATCTTTTTTGCTTTTTCCCCCGTGCCCACGCTTAGAAGCCACAACCACCTCCTGGACTTCCGTCTGCTGACAGTGCAGACAAAAGCCTAGCACAGTCAGCTTTGGGTACATAGTGGCCCAGGATCTGGTCTTTGTCCTCAAATTTGTATTCTTTATTCTGGACCCTCTAGTTATTTTCCAGCTTTTCTTTCAAAACTGGAAAATGAATCAATTCTTCATTTCTCAATATTCCAAGGGGCACTTTGTTGTTGTTAAGTGCCATCGAGTCAGTTCCGACTCAAAACAACTCTTTAAAGGGTTCCCAAAGGGTGGCTGGTAAATTTGAACCACCGACCTTATGGTTCATACTGACCTTGTGATCCTGTGCTATAATCCACAGCATCACACCAGTGCTTCACAAGGAGCACTTGGAACTCTATAAACATACATGCTCCTTAGCACTAAATAAATAAATAAATAAATAAAAAGAGTTATTGCCATTTTTAGCTTTATTTTAAACTCTCCTAGCTTTTAGTATGGGGGGTGGGAGTGGGGAAAACCAGAGGAAGGAAATTAGAGCCCATCAGTCTAGAGTCTAAATATTGTCATCTTGGCTTGGTGATTTGAGGAGGATTTTCTCCTCCTTTGGCAAGCTAGGCGTAAATCATAAGCCTTGTTTTTGAATGATAGGGCTCTTCTGTGATTAAGTCTATGAAGCATTCTCTAGTGTCAGACTTCTTTTTGGTTGTTCAAAGACAAGTTAAAAATAGCTCTTAGAACAAAATAGATTCTTTTTGTTTGGGATGACACCTTGTGCATGTAGTGAGGAAGGTCGGACTATATGTCAGCAGGTTCCTGAAGGACACATTGCTCAGTGGCGTGAACCTCACAAAGTATTTCTGCGCAAGCAGCCAGTCAGCCTCAATTCAGGCTGCCCTCGGCTTGGTCCCAGTGGAGACTTTGCTTTCTTGCTATCATTTCTTAAATGCCTTGATGAAATTGAGAAGAACATTCCCATGAGAGCTGTTTCCTTTTATCTGCCCTTCAGAATGCTTAGTAACTTTATGGCCTTCTTGAGAATAATGACAAGTTCAAAGGCAATTTGAGGAATTGGATATAGTATAGTACATTAGTACATATCCACAGTTGTGGGTTGAAGTCTCTCCATCTCTGTGTCTCAGGGGCCTTTTTTTTTTTTTTTTTTCTTTATATAATGCATTTTTTATTTTGAAATAATTTGGGGCTGCAGAGACGGTCCATAGAGTTTCTGTAAGCTGTTCACTTGTTTCCCCATTTTTTACATCTTACATAACCATGGCGCATCTGTCAATGCTAAGAAACTGACACTGGTATAATTCAGTTAACATAAAAACCAGACTTTATTTGGATTTCAGCAGTTTTCCACTATTGCAAAGCTGGTTTGAATGGTAGGGTCTGCAGTTCAGGCTCACCATCCGTTCCTCAGAACCCTATACAGGGTCGCTATGGGTCAGAACAACTCAACGGCTCTTAACAGTAACTACAACATCCTTTTTCTATCCCAGGATCCCATCCAGTGTACCAACAGCACTTAGTCACTCTTTCTCTCCAATGTCCTGTGGAGTAGGAGCATGTTTCTGGTCTACCATTGTGTTTGTGGTAGTTTCTAAGTCTTTCCTTTTTTTGTTGTTATGAGTTTGACAGTCTTGAGGAGTCCTGTCTTAGACATCCTGTAGAAGATCCCCCAATCTGGGTTTGTCTATTGTTTTTCTAGTTAGTGAACTCAGGTTATGAGTTCAGGGTAAGGATATCAGAGGGCATGCATGATAGTAACCATCACGACCTTCTGGTATCAGCGCTGATATTATCCTTCATCACTTGGTTAAGGTGGAGTTTGCCAGGGTATTCACTGTAAAGTTACTATGTTTCTCTTCTCCTCTGCTATTCTTATGAAGTGAGTCATTACGTCCTACCCAAAGGACTGCTTAAATAGTGGTTCCTTGTACTCTGGGGATACATACTTGTCTTCCATTGGGTAACAGCACACTCTTGTACAAATGGTGAGGAGGACATTGCTATCCAGGGCCATCCAGAGAGTGTCCGTACATTCTGAAGGAGAACAACATCTGCCCCAAGCCTGAGACGTACGCACAATAGAAACCCAACCGTGGTCACACTTGACCATACTTGTAAGATCTCTTGACTGTGAGTCTTTGTTGGTCATTCGATGATGGCGTTCCTGTCTTATTTGCATTATTGTTGTGCTGACCCACAGAGAGCTTCTGGTGAGCTGGACACGCCAACATTGCTGTTCAAACTGGCTTTTTGCAGTACAGCGCATTAACCCACAGCGCCACACCAGGACTCCATCTTAAATGCATAGAAGTTTAAAATTTTTCATTTGAGGTGGTTAGCCCTAATGGCTTTATATTAGGCTCTAAATGACCCTTACTTATTCTCCAAATTTGTCAAGGCCAACTTGATGATTTAAAGATTCAAAGACTGCTGCTACCATCTGCAATCAGCTCAGAGTAGACGGCTCCGGTGTGGAGTTTCCTGAAATTCTTACACTTTTCAATAACAATAAAGACACTTTTCTGTGTTTGCTCTTCAGGGTGTGATGCAGGGAACTGTGCCTTACCTGGGCACCTTCCTCACTGACCTGACCATGCTGGATACAGCTCTGCAGGACTACATAGAGGTAAGCTCCGTGCAGTCTGTGAGAAAATTCTATTTCATTAGCATCTATTGAGTGCTCACTGAGGAAGACAAAGGTGAATAACACCAGAAGTGGGTCAGAACCCAGTGGAAGGTATATATTAAAGTTGTTGTTATTAAGTGCTGTCTAATCGATTCCCACCCATAGTGACCCTGTACAGGGTTTCCGAGGCTATAAATCTTGACAGGAACAGAAAGCCTCATCTTTCTCCCACGGAACAGCTGGTAGTTTCGAACTGCTGACCTTGTAGTTCGCAGCCCGATTTGTAACCACTACGCTACCAGAACTCGTTTATATTAAAGTAGGCAGTATTGTATAGCAAAATTCAAATCGAAATGCAGTGAGAAAGCAGGGGAGGGTTAAAGTGGTATGCTAAGACCCTCAAGGAGATGGGTTGACATAGTGCTGCTACAGTGGGTTCAAACCCATAAACAATTGCGAGGCTGGCAGGAGATGAGGCAATGCTTCATTTGGTTGTACATGGGGTCACTATGAATCAGAACTAGTTCAGCAGCATCTCACAACAAATATTTAAATAAATGTTTAAAAGACTCACAGGAAAGTCAGTTCATGTAACTGCACATGAGGCTCCCGTGATGAAAAGACACTGTGAAGAACTGGGTTTGAGCAAGACTTTGATGTTGAGTAGGACTTTAGCAGGTGGCGTTGAAGGGGATAAGATACCCTTAACCCTGTACTTGCTGTGCTAGGGACTGAGTCACATTTATGGCTTATCTTTGCTTTAGGTATCCTTTTTTCATGCTGTTACTTGTTCTTTCTTCTCGCCTTTCTGTTCTCCCGGTCTTCCTATGTCTGTTTTCCCGGGAATGAGGAATGAGGTGAAACCCTATCAAACAAGCTACGAGAGTTGTTAAGTGCTGTCCAGTCACGATGCATAGCCACCTTGCATAGGGTTTGAACTACCGACTTTGTGGTTCAAACCAACCTTGTGGTCCAGTGACTTATCCCACAGCACCACACATTGTTACTAAGTGTCATTGAGTCTGTCCTGACCCCTAGTGACCCTGTCTAGGGTTACCTAGGAATAGTGAGCTTGAACCACCAACCTTGGATTCAAACTGACTACAGTCCAGCGCATTAACCCACAGTGAAACATTAAGTAGAAAAAAATTTTAAATTTAAGTTGAGGCATAAGGATTGCTTGTAAATTAAAGTTCATCCACCTGCTTGGTTTTCACATGCAATCAACCTGCTTTTACTCTATCAAAATAAAATGAGCGTGGGAAAGATGAGGCTTTCGGCCTCCGCAAAGATCTACAGACTCAGAAACCCTACACAGGGTCGGAACAGACTGGATGGCACTTCACAACAACAACAAATAAAAGACATAGCAGTTAGTTAGCATATGATGACCTTCAAGTTTAGCATGGGTGTGGCCATTCATTTTACATTTCCTGAGTTTTACTTCTGTTCACATCCTCTGCCTCAGTTTATCTCAGGAAACACTTACCAGTGATGGGGAATTTTTCTGAGTAACTAATGACTTAGAAGCTAAATTCGGCCTACAGAGAATAGGAGCTGGTGGGGGGAGGAGGGATGAAGAATTGAAACTTCTCATGATGCTATGTAGAAGTGAGTTCCTTTTTTATAAACCATTGACAATTTGGTTTCCAAAATGAATGAGTCAATGACCATCTGTTTTTGTTGCTTTGGATCAAGAAAAAAAGTGTAATGGAATATTTTCTTGAACTTTTACTGGGTGATAGTAATTGGATTCTGATCTAGAACTTTTTTATTATTACTATTTTAGTTGGTTTCAAATATTTTGAGATAAGGCAATCTGCCTATCCTCCCCCTTTATAATTAATAGAATATCTATTCTGTTTGAAGCAAAAGATGCTTCTCTTCGTCCATAGCAGCCTGAATTATAGTTATCATGTCTTTGATGTATTTTAATGTGATCTAGCGTTCCTGTGTGGCACTGTGGGTTAAAGCAAATGGACTGCAAAGTTGGTTTGAACCATAACATCTGTGGTTCAAGCTTCAGTTGCTCTTCAGAAACCCTACACAGGGTCACTATGGGTCAGAACCAACTCAATGGCACTTAACAACATTATTAATTATGCATATGCATTATGTTTTCATTGTTATGGTACTATGGGATAAATCTCTGGACCACAAGGTCAGTTTTAACCACAAGATCAGTGGTTCAGACTTACCAGTGACTCCTTAGAAACCCTATACAGGGTGTCTGTGAGTTGGAACTGACTGGATAACGCTTACAACAGGAATAACATAGGACTGCGTTTCAAATTCATTTCTTGGTCACATTTTTTTTTCCTTCTCCCTTTCAGGGTGGCCTGATAAACTTTGAGAAAAGAAGAAGGGTAAGTAGAGGCCTTGGCTGTTTTCTATTTTACTTTATCTGGCATGAAGAAAATGAAAGAGTAGGAATGTAACTGTGTGTGTGTGTGTGTGTGTGGAGAAAGAAAAACAAGTTAGCATTTATTAATTATATATCATTGTATTTGGCCTGTTCTTACATACTGTCTCCCAAGAATATGTGAGGGTAGGTTATTGTCCTCAATTCAAAGGTAGAGAAATCGGGGGTTTTTAATGAGATTAAGTAATTTGACTAGGCTTCCTGGTAAAGCCAGTTTTACCCCACCCCAGAACCAATTTTATTGCTCCCCATCTGCTCCTTCACAGTTAGTTTCAGCAATAACAGATTAACCCTGTTAAGGAAAGTAGAATTTATTTAATAGCAAGTGACATTGAAGAGTAAATAAAGATTAATTTTTAAGGGTCTTCTTGAGAAGGAAAGGAAATTATCTTTATTCAACCAAACCCAAAAGCCCTTACTGGCATGTCAATTCTGACTCATAGCCATCATCTGGGACAAAGTAGAACTGCTGCTGAGTTTGCTGATCTTTCAGTTAGCTGAGAGCTTAACCACTGAGTCTCCAGGGTGTCATTCTTAACTATGACATGTGGGTGATTTTTATCCTCTTTCCTATCAGCATAGGGATGTTCAATATCAGTTTGAATTTCTCTGTTGATGGTCAAACAGTTCTGAATTCCATAGTTTTCCTGGTGTTCTTTATTCATTCATTCATTCGTTTTTCTTTCAAAAACATTGATTGCATACCTAACATGGGCCAGGTTTAAAGATTATAACAAACAAAGCAGAGCTCCCTGCCCTCATAAAATCACAGTCCAGAGGAAGGTAAACAAGTAAAGGGTCAATTATAATCTGTCCTGATAAAGGCTTGTGACTAGAACTAGTGAGTATCACAGGAGAACACTGGAAGGATATCTCTTCCAACTTGTGGGGTCAAAGAAACTTCCTGGAGGCAATTACATTGCCATTAAAACCAAAAGGTCCTGTAAGAGTTCACCAGATCATTTGAATAAGGTATTAACCTGGACAAACGGAAGTCTTATGACCCTGATAGAATATGTGTTCTTTAGCATGATGATAAATGTTCTTTGAGGATCCTGAGACCAAGAGCCGAGGTCATGTCCTACAGTCACCTCTCACGGTTACCCATCTTTGTCCTTTGGCTTCAGAACAACCCTTGATAGTCATCTCTTTCCTTTTAAGCTAGGCTTTAAAGCTTTTGGAAAGTTTGAGTGTTGATCGTTTAATTTTGGACATAATTAAATATTTGGTTCTTTTGTGAGCTTTAAGACTTAGTTCAGTGATTTACTGGAATAGTAAAACTCCAAGCATCTAGGAAATGTAAACATTGAAGTTTATGAGGTCCTGAATTATTTAGATACTGAACCCTACCAAAACTTATTTGTTAAGGGTAAGAATTGAAGATGGAGGGGTGGGGAGTAGGTGCAAAATTGTGAGGAGCTTGGAAACTCCATGACATACAGCATTTTTTCCATTATCTTTTAGGAAATCTGTATAGGATTTCCAAGGAGAAGCTGGTGAGCTTGACCCACCAACCTTGAAGTTTAAACAATTTTACAGTGTGACGCATTAGCCCACAGCACCACACCAGGATTCCTTTAGGAAATACTCATCCTCAAAAAATAGCATTTCTATCCCAAAAATGAAAATAGAAAAAACAAAGAAAAGGAAGACATTATGAGCTAAAAGTGATACTTTGAGTTGCTTGGGTAATTTCTTTTTTTCACATAAACTCTTACTCAAGAAGAAAGGATTGACAGTTACTCGGGTATATGAGGACTTTAGGTGTGGTGCTATGGGATAATAATGCACTGGACTGTAAGGTTGGTCTCAACTGCAAGGTCGTTGGTTCAAGCTCACCCGTCGCTCCTCAGAAACCCTACACAGCTATGAGTTGGAACCAACTCTACAGCACCTAACAATAACAACACCAACAACATGAGGACTTTAGAGATTCAGAGTTGGGATTTTTCAGTTATTCATCTATGTCATTTCTAAGGAAGCAATGCTTCAAAGCCATCCTCGATGGTTTTCACCCTCATTTGTCCTGCTGTGGTATGTTTGTACAGTGAAAAATATCTGTATTTGTTTGGTCTTATTTTTCACTCCTTCCTTTTGGTGTTGTCTGCTTTAGGAATTTGAAGTGATTGCCCAGATAAAGCTATTACAGTCTGCCTGCAACAGCTATTGTATGACCCCAGACCCAAAGTTCATCCAGTGGTTCCAGAGACAGCAGCTCCTGACAGAGGAGGAGAGGTAAGCTAACATATTGCCCAACAGGGTAGAACAGAGGTGTAGGTGTCATGAATTGAACAGCTACAGTAAAACCCATGAAGGCCAGAATTTGTTTATAGTGGATACCTATCAGAGAAGGGACACTCAAATATTCTCCACTAAAATGAGCAGTAGGAAAGTGTTACGGCTGTGCCCTGTCAAAAGGCAAAAGACTTCCAAGGCCTAGAACAACAAAGCGAGCAGTCCCTTGGATTCTGGCTCTCACGGATATATAGAGAGCAGCTGCTAGGTTCGGTGCCCTCCATCTCTGCAGCAGCATGGTGTAACAGGAAGAGCCGAATTCATGGCATGGGAGCTCTGTTCTCCGATCCTTGCCTTGCCATTTACTTATCTTTGTAACTTGGAACCTGTCATTTATTCTTTCCACTCGTCACAAGGTTCACCTATAAACGTTTGTGAGAATTAAATAATATGCCCCCTTCTAATCCTAATCACCGCCACCACCGTTTTTGTCACAGTGGTTAATTGGTGCTAGCTTTCAGGGAGGGACAGATTCAGGAAGTATGCAAAGGGAGGGGATGGGTAACTAAAGGGTGGTATAGAACTTATAGAACAGGAGCAGTTCATTTGACCAAGCGTGGGGAAGTGGGAGAGAGAGAAAAGTCATAAATATCTTCAAGGAGTTAATATTTGGCCTGGGCTGTGAAGAAGGGATCATATTTTGCCAGGAGGAGATCTGAAGAACACTCTAGACAGAGGGAAAAACATAAGCAAAGGCCTAGTGCCCTGATGATGATGCATGGATTTGTGGGATACAGTGAGAGGCCTGGACTGGCTGGGACAAAGAGGGCAAGAAACTAGTGGGTGTTGGGCGTAGAAAAGGGCCTTGAATGTTGGCTCAGCTGGGATTCAGTCTTTATCCTGTACTCCAGTGTTAAAGGACTGGACTACATCTGGCCCTGGCCATTTTCGCATTTTTAAATGGTTGAAAACAAATCAAAAGGAGATTTATATTTAATGACGGGACAATTATTTGAAATTCAAATTTGATTGCCCATAAATAAATTTCTATTGGAACACAGTTCGCTCATCTCAGTCTTGTCTGTGGCTGCTGTCACACTTTTATAAAGAGTTGAGTGGTTGCAACACAGACCATATGGCCTGAAAGCCTAAATTATTTTTACTGTCTGGTGCTTTACAAAGTTTGGCAATCCCTGCTGCAGACCAGGGGATTTCCTTTACATTGTATCACCAGGGAGAGTGAAAGTGACAGGAAAATAAGCATTTTGCTATTGAGGAAACTAAGTTCTAGAAGAGTATTGAGGAAACTAAGTTCTAGAAGAGTATTATCACTAGCAAGTGACAAGAGTTTAGATTCAAATTCAGATCTGCCTTACTCTACAAAGTAAGCTTGCAAAGTTGGTTTTGTAATGCCAGGCAAACCATAGATCCTCTGTGAGCCTCAGTTTTCATTTGGAAACAGATGGTTTCGCAGATTCTTTTTAGTTCCAGAGTGGTTTGGTCCTACTACGTTGAAACAAAATCTCTCGTTCACACGTTTCCTTAGTTGTAACTGCTAAGTGCCACCCAGTAGGTTCTGACTCATAGCAATGCTGCAGAGGGTTTCTGACTCGCATTTTCTTTAGTTAGTGCCGAGAAGATAAACAGTGCTGGCCTTTTTTCACATTTCCCAGTGTTAACGGACAGTTTTTATAAATTAACTTTATCTTTTATATCTGTCATTTTCACGTATGGAACATATATATCCTGACATACGATTTAGGTCAGAACATTCAGGCTTTAGAAGATCTAGTTCTCTAACTGACTTTGTAATGTTCGAAGGAATTTTGTTCAACATGCTTTTTTAAAATCCTTGCTATTTATGAAAACTCCTACAGCCTACATTATAGCATTTCATTAACCACCATGTCAGTGAATACTTTTTATTGAGCAAATACCTGGATAGTCTTTAGGTGTTTTTTAAAAAAAAAAAAAAAAACCACACACACACGCATAATTAGTGACTTTACTGAGTTAATATTGGCCACATGCACCCTTTCTGCCTACCCAGGAACCAACTAGAACTATTGACTAGAACCACAGGCTTTCATAAAAGATATTTTAGATCAGATGTAAATTCCTCTTGTGTTTGGGCCCAGCAGATAGATGTCTGCCTCTGCAACCCTTTTAGCTAGGAGATTTTAATTCTGTTCACTGAAGGCTTAGTAGTTTACAGAAAACTTCTTTCCTGAATTTCCCTCGGATGAAAATAAAGGTGTGTATGATGTCTGCACACACATGGAAGCACATGTGCACACATAGTAAGTAGTAGGGAAGCAATAGAGGAGAAATCATTCTTTCCCTGGCTTAGCAGTAGGATGAGAATGAGCAAAAACCAGAATGGAGTCAGATTCAGATGCTACCTAAGTGTACAAATCCTGTGTTTGAGACAGCCAGAGCTGCATAGCCGTAATCAAGGTACCAGTGGTGAGGAGAGGAGGCACATACGTCTGTACATTTGCGATAGAACTCAAAGGATATATCTGCACTTTGAATAATCAGAGCTTTCTTCCAAAGCATAAGTAAACCATGTAAGTTTGTATCTCTTCTCTAGCTATGCCCTCTCGTGTGAGATTGAAGCAGCCGCCGACACCAGTACCACCTCGCCCAAGCCTCGGAAGAGCATGGTGAAGAGGCTGAGCCTGTGAGTATTTCCTGGGATCCTGGAGCCCCAGGAAGGCCCAGCCAGATGGGGGAGGAAAGGTCTTCAACAGCATCCTCCTGAGCCAGGACAGAAATGAACAATATAGTTAGCTTACCTGATAAATAGTCACCCTCATTTCCTGCGTGGACCACTGCAACAAGACCCTTCCCCCATCTTGTGCCCTGCGTTCTCAAATGAGTAGCCAAGGTGACCTTTAAAATAGGCACCATATTATGACGCTTGTTTAAAAACCTCCAATGGTTTTATTTTAAGATAAACCCAAAGTCTTTATCCTACTTTCCTGGGCCATATATATAATCACCCCTCCTTTCTGACCATCTTCCTCACTGATGCTCACTAAGGTCTTCCACACCATCCTGTAGCCACCCTACAGGCCATGCCAGACATATGTCTATTTCAGGGCCTCTGCATGTTCCCAGCAGCTGATATGCTCTGTCTATGACTAGCTCCTTCATATAAAGGCAAAAATGTTACCAGCTGCAAGATCACCTTCTGTAATGTTGCCGTCTACCCCGGTAACGATCAGTCACATTGACAGTTTTTCCTAGTGGAATGTAAGCTAGCTGAGAGCAGTAGGAGCATTTTGCTCAGTGCCTGGCACGCGAGAGGGCCACAGTAGCTAACATAATACCCATCTCCCTTACAAAGGAGCACAAGGCCCTCTAGGATCTGTGCCATTACCCCTGTAGCCCCCTAATACCTGCTCACTCTTCTCATTCCACTCCAGCCACCCGGATCACACATTTGAAGTTTTTATTGTGGATTGAGTGAAAGTTTACAGGGCACATCATGAGTTTCACACTTAGGCATATATAATAATTTACATTTCTGAACAGCACATTCTGCAAGTCTGCTCCTGGCCACCAGTTCTCAGTCCTTCTCTTCTTAGTTGATGAATCTGGAGTCCTCAGCCACGCCCCCTCTCCATGTCCCCATCTCTGGCACTGCTGCTTCTCTAGATAAGATCCCGCATTCTATTTGTGCATTCCTCTCTTGATGGTCCCAGGGTCCTCCATTTCTGGACTGTAAGATCAACCATTCCCCTTTTTTTTGTTATAAAACTTCTACCTCCTTTCACCAGACGCATCTAGACAAGATGACAGCTATTCAGTGGGGACTCTTTCTTTCCCCCCACACTCTTAAACTAAGCTCCCTCTTGAAACCTTGTAAGCCAGTCACTTCGTGCCTTAGCTACCCTGTGCACAAAGTGGATAGCATTGATACATGAAGACTCTTTCCCTCTCTGTTGGTACTTAGAGTAACTACCACTCTGATTATAGGTTAGGTTCATCATGAAGCTGTATCTTCTGTCATTATGCCTGTTCCAGTCTGCTTATCCTTTCTAGTGGGAATGTCTCACCTCACAAGGTTGTGGATGGGATTCAGGATTTTACCTAAGGTCCTATACTCTGTGAAGGCTTTGTACAAGGCCTATTTCACTGGGCAAGTTGTAGAACCCCTTTTAGGTATTCCAGTCAGTTATAGGCTGAAAGTGAGCTTACAAGTTTTCTCTAATCTTGTTTCCCAACATTGCTTTCTATCCCACTCTAGTGTCTATTTTATAATAGTAGGCAAGGGAAACTAATATTCATAAGGCAGTCAAGGATTTTAGTATTATTTACCCTCTTCAAGCTATACCTAGAACCCTGTTGTTCCAAGGTTGAGTATGCATCACTAGTTACCTCTGTCTCACTAGGCCATGCAAACCTGTCTCAGTGTTCCCCTGTCTATCTTGTTCTTCTGTCTCCTCCCCCCTTCTTGTATTGCCCTCCCCAACACCCAAAATAAACCCCTACCCCCACCCCAACCCCATTGTGGTTACCTTATATTCCATTAGTTCTTCCCTCCATAAGATAGTCTATTTTATCCAGTTATCTACCTGACTTTCCCACCACCTGGATCTCTGTTCTTCTGAGTTTACCTTTTTTTTGTTTTGATTCATAGGCTGAACTCCCAGATCCTCTGTTCTTATAATTTTATTCTGTGCTTGACTCTTTAATTTGTTGACTAAGTTCAGGTTAATGCTCCTGTGTACATCATTCTGTAGTTGTTGTGTGTTCTTGCTGGTTCTCAGTCCACAGAACTTCCTTTAGGATGTTTTTCATAGCAGGGTTGACTTTGGCCCCTTAGCTTCTGCCTATCCTGGAATGTTTTGATTACACCATCGTATTTGATTGACAGCTTTGCTGGGTAGTGGAAGTTTTTTTTCTTTCAGGGTTTTATATATCTCTCCCCATTGCCTTCTTGCCTGCATGGTTTCTGTTGAGAAATCTGAACTTAATCTGATTTGCTTGCCTTTGTATGTTCTCTTTCTCTTTTCCCTAGCTGCTTTTAAGATGCTGTCTTTATCTTTATTATATGTTTTGGTGATTGTCTTTTAGGGTCTATCTATCTTGGGGTTCGTTGAGCTTCTTGAATGCTTATCTTTTCACTTTTCATGATGTTAGGAAATTTTTCTTCCAGAAGCTCTTCAACTATGTCCTCTGTGGGCTTGTGTGATTGTTCCTATTCTGGAATGCCAATAATTCTTATGTTATTCCTCTTCATGTTATCCAACATGAATCTTAGGCCTTCTTATTTTTTTTATCCTTTTTTTTTCTTCTATCTTAGTAGTGTTGAGAAATTTATCTTCTAGCTCATTAGTTCTAGCTTCTATCTCTTCAATTCTATTCCTTTGTCCTTTCAATGTATTGTCCATTTCTGACATTCTGTTATTAATCATTTGGACCTCTTTCTGTAGGTTTTGAATTGTTTCCAATGCTGTATCTATCTTATTTGATTGTTCCTGTAGCACTTTCCTGACTTCTTCCTTATTTTTCTCCAACTGCATTGTTTGATGCCTTTTATGCTCATTTTTAGGAATTCCTTCTCAGGCATTTCCAAAGCCTGCCCATCATCCAGTATAGAGTGTAGGTCTCCTTCCACCTCATTTGCCTCAGTCACTTTATCTCATTTCTGGGTTCAGGGGTTTTTATGCTTTCTGAATGCCTCCAGGTAGATGTGATCAGGAAATGGGCTTACCTTTTTTCACTCTTCTTCTTGAGATGTTTCAAGGTATCACTGTTGGTCGTTTTGATGTAACTTAGGATTTAATTTTTGGGCCTATTTCCTCTTTTGTCTGCTTGTCCCGCTCCACAATCCCCGTTCAGGTCTTTTTTCTAGTTGGAAACAGTTCAGGGCCGGCTGTGGCCATTTGGTTTTAATAGGAAACTGTCTCTTTAAATTTCTAGGAGATCTGTGTGCTTGCGTAGTGTAGAACCCTCTGAGGGTGGGGCAGGGGTGCCCAGTAGCTCAAGAACCCCTATAGTCACCAGAATAGAGGTACACAGACAGCAAGGGACCAATGAACAGATACCAAAAGAAGAGAATATCCACAACTTTATCTCAGCGGTTCTGCCAGGCATCCGTGATCACTTTGATCCTTCCCCCACGTGGTGTCACCCAAGATGGTGGCTCCTGGAGCAGCCGAGTGTCCTGGCCCCTGAGCCTGCTTGGTCGGGTATCCGGTGTTGTTGGTGGAGCTCTTTAATACACGTCCACCGGATCTGCCATCTTGTTTGTTCTCTCTCCATTATATCTTAATTCCATTTTTCCACAAACTTTTTTGAAGGCCCCTCATACTGGGCACTTGTATTTGCTGTTTTTCCTCCCCAGTTACGCATCTAACTCACTGCCTCACTTTCTTCAGAGCTTTGCTAAAATGTCACCTTCTGAGGGAGCCTTCCCTGACCCTGCCTACCTTGCCTGCCCTCTCACCCTCTCCTGCTTCGAATTTCTTCATAGTCTTGACCTTCATGTGTATTGTATCTGTCTGTGCGTTATCTAGAATGAAGACTCAATGGAGGCAGGAAGTTGTGCCTGTTTTGTGTTCATTGTGGTAGCCCAGAATCTATAACAAAGCCAGACACATAGTAGGTGATTAATTATTCAGTCAGTACTTAATAAATTATCTACCATGTACCTGGACTATACTAAAAATAATACATGTATTTATCATTCAGTTCTCAAAATAACTTGAGATTTTACTTTTATACCCATTTTATAGACTAATAAAGTGAGGTACAGACAGGTTTAATGATATGGAAATAATTGGAGGATCTGGATTCAAACCCAAAATTTGGCTCTGAAGCCCAGTTTATAATCTCTGGAAGAAATAGTTCATCTTTAAAGAAGAGAGGGAAAGACACAAAAGAAGAGAGGGAAAGACACAATGGGAAACGAAAAGAAGAGGACAGAAGGGAGGGAGAGGAGAGGAAGGCAGAAAAGGTGACGGGGAAGTGAGGAAGAAACCTGGAGAGAGCCTGATGTGTCACAAAGTTCATCTCTTAGTCATACACGGGGTTCTTAAGTACCATGGAGTCAGTTCCAACTCAGCAACCCTGAATAGGGTGTCCAAGGAGCAAGCCGCTGGTGGGTTTGAGCCACTGACCTTACAATTCAAACTGATCTTGTGTTCCAGTGCCATACCAGGACTATAATTTGATTGATTCATTTAGTCTGTTTCTCTTTAGAAGACATTTGTGTCTGATCTTTTGAGTGACATAATTTGCCTTGGGACAAGCCAGATACTTGATTAAGGAGTATTGGGCAGCTTCTTCATGGCACAGTGGGCCAAGGCCTTCTGTTTTGTCATGTGTGAAGTGAATTTAATAATGTCACCTCATGGGCAACTACTATTTTTTTATGAAACAAATTAATTATCTGTTACTATATTTTGGAGGCTTTTTTCCCCCTCAGAATTCAGTGTTGTATTTTAGGTATTTGTTGCTTCCCAGCACTCGCTCACCTACCTGAGTGAGTTTCACCAAGGCACAGAGGCAGGGATGACCCCAATGTAATATGAAAGGCTCTATGGGCTGTGGACGGCATGAGCTCATGAGATCAGAAGTTCTTCATACTGCTCACCTGATACCAGGTCCTGTGAAGTATTTGAGGATTAGGTGGGAACGTGTGATTGTGTAGAAAGCATTTTGAAGGTAATCCTGTTATCTCTTGTCAGACTTCTCCCTTTGTTCACATGCCTGCCCTGCCCTTCCTGAGCACTAGATTTATGAGTCTTTGGATTCACATCTCTAGAACATTTCCCATGTTATCTTGCTGTCTTTTCATCTCTGCAGAATGGAGAAGAATGAAGTCTCCTTTGAGATACCCCAAAACACCTGACCAAGCCCTGTCAGCAGATAACATCAACATGTGCAAGAGTCAGGCTCCCTGATAGATGAGCCCAGCAATGTGGGACATCATGACGCTCTGCCTGCTAAGGGAGGCATCGTAGAGCATTGGGAATTTATGAACCTTCTGGAGGCTGCGAGTTGGAGTCCACTTGCTGACAATGGGTTCTTTGGGTTTATAGCAGTCAAGCACATCCTCATGGTTTCTAGTACTTTTTTTAAAGACAATCAATGGCAGTTTATGATTAGCCTTGGACTGCTAACCACAAGGTCAGCAGCTCAAACCCACCATGTGCTCCTCTGAAATCCTTACAGGGTTGCTATGAGTCTGAACCAACTTGACCATAATTAACATTTGCTAGCTTCTTTGTCATTCTGTCTTGCATCTTACTCCTCCTTTCCTTTTAGAACTTCTTCCAGTGTGTATGTGATAATGCTAAACCCTCTCACAGCCTGCCCCGGAAACTCTTAATTATTTTGCCCTCACTCTTGGAGTTATATTAGAATTTTCTAATATTATGTTAGAATATTATATTAGATTTCAGGAATTACTGTTGTCTTCACTCAGCTGTTGTTCCTTTGTTTGTATTATGACCCCTGCCCCTGTTGTATCTTAGAACTTGTATTGTCTTTGACATACCATTCTGCAGTTCAAGTGAAAGGTTGTGTTTTTCCTACTCCAGATGTGGTTCCTGGATTTGCGTATTGATGTACATCATCAGTTCTGGAATCCTTTGAGTCACCATCTCTTCAGTTTTCTCGTTGATTCTCTCCATTTTCTTGTTCTGGAATTCCTGTTACACAAGTTCATTCCATTCACCACATCGTTTAACCTCTTGTATTGTCCACAGTAAAGTGTTGCAGGATAATTTACTGGACTGCAAGGTCGGTTTGAACCATAAGGTCGATGGTTCAGACTTACTAGTTGCTCCTCAGAAACCCCATGCAGGATCACTGAGTTAGAACTGATTCGATTAGGAACCAACAAGAACAACTGAGTTTTTAATCTTTGCTCTGTTTTTCAGAGTCTTTCTTTTAACCCTTGTTTTCAATTTCTTCTCATAATGTATTTACTATTTGTAACCACACCTGTTTTATAACTTGACCCATGGCAGGCACTTAAATTTTGGTCGAATGAATGAGTTATTATATATAGCTTCTTTCTGATTGTTCTTGTGTCTCAAGTTCTCAGAAGTCTTCTAAGCCTACTGTTAGGCCTGCTGACTCTCTCTCTCTCACTCTCTGGAATATTTCTTTGTGTGCTTTTTGTAAGTTTGTATTGTGAGATCATCTTTATCAAGGAATCCTCTGCAGCCTAAAAAGAAGGCATATCCCTCCAGAAAGCTCCTCATCTTTTTGAAAATTCTTTTTGAAAAGTGTTAGACACACAGTATCACTGGTCTGAGAGTTCTTAGACTCCATGTTGTTAAGTACCGTCCCGTCAGTTCTGACCCATAGCAACCCTGTATAGGATTAAACCTCACATCTCAGTGAGACAGACCACATCACATTATTTTAGGAAATACTTTTTCTTCCATCCAAGGTCAGGACTCCTAGTGTGGTGCTGTAGCATCAGTACTGTACTGTGAACCACAAGGTTGGCACTTCAAGCCCACCAGCTGTTCCTTGGAAATTCTACATAGTACTTAACAGAACCAACAAAGGTCAGATCAAGAGACTGTACTTTCTTGCTATTTGTCTGACCCATCTCTTTGATAAAAGAATGCAGCCCTTTGAGAGTCCTGGCTTTCTGTAAGGGGCTTCCCTTCCAATTACCCACCTTCCATAAACAGAAGCATTCGGTTCATGTATACATGTTAACCATTTCCCTAATTCTCTAAGACTGGTACCTCCCACCCCTAGCCCCCACCCAACCAGAGCAGCTGCAGAATTAGCTCACATGCTTCTGGTTTTCAGTTCCCGTTTTGTTTCTGTCCCGTAGGTATTTCCCTTACTCTCGTGTATCTTCACCATTAAAAGGGAGTTTTTAATGTAACTTATTTAGTTGTTTTATAGTATAAGGGTTCTGATTATTGGAGTTGGAAACAGAAGTCTTGCTCTTTGCTTCCCCATTCAGAGCAGTGCCAGTCTTCCTGAGCCTCAGAAAGTCAATTTCAGGTGGGATAATAATATAGGAGCACTGATGCTATTTTGATGGTGCCAGAGTGGTCCATAGACTGTTAAAAATTGAAGAACCACTGACCTAGGAAAACCTCAGACTGAAACATTCCCTCTTTCAGCAAAGCAAACTCTGTGTTCTGGTGAGGTTGGAAATAACCTATTGGGATAAGACGTTTACTAACATGTTTTAGATAACTTTGTAGCAAATGTTTTCCTAAAATAATGTCAAGGCCCAAGAGATTGAGAAACCATTAAGGATTTAACACAGAAGTATTTCATGGTGGGTTCCAGATTAGTAACAGCCCACACGCCTGGTGTTCTGGTTTCTGCAGGCTGTTTCTGGGTTCAGACATTATCACCAGCAGCACTCCCACCAAAGAGCAGCCCAAGTCCACTGCCAGCGGGAGCTCCGGCGAAAGCATGGACTCCGTCAGCGTGTCTTCCTGCGAGTCGAATCACTCGGAGGCTGAGGAGGGCTCTATCACTCCTATGGACACACCTGATGAGCCCCCCAAAAAGGTATACACTTTAACCTCATTTCCAAATTCCTAATACAGGCACCTGACACAGTATTTGTCACTCAGAGTCTTGTTTTCAGAATTACTGCTTCACAGTATTTTGCAAGTCGTGTTTTCAAAAGGTATGGAAAGCAGAGTTCAGTACAGAGGTGAAGCCCGAGGGCAGTGAGTCAGTTGCTTTATTCACCTGGACATTCGAGTGTTCCTCCTTGCACATCCACAGGCAAGTGAAAGATTGCAGCCTCCCACTGAGCTGTGTGGGGATTTGCTTAGAAGGAGCAATAAGCTAGGGATGGAGATGTGTTAGCTTTTGGTATCTTACCTTGCTTTGCCTTTACTGCAGGGCTTTAGGGCATAACAAAATATTCCCAGAACCAGTGGCCAGGGACTCCTGGGAGGGGGAGGGACTGGTAGCAATAATACAATCTACCATAGCTGGAATCCTGGTGTGGCACTGTGAGTTAATGGGCAGGACTGCAAAGTCCACTTATCTACGAGTTGGGTGGCTCAGGCTTACCAGCCGCTCCTTGGAAATGCTGTATAAGGTCACAACCAACTCAATGGCACTTAACCAAAACCATATCTGGAAGAAAACAAGTGATGCGAGGGGATAAAAGAATTCCCAGGGAGAGTTTTTATGTTCCATGGCTACATTGATAACCAAAAAGGAAACATCTGATCTGTCTTAATCTTCAGTAGGATCCTGCTTCTATTTGTTGGTCAAGAGACTTAAATAATGGATAGATTTTGATGACTAGGATTCTCATCATTTTGGGGAATGTTTTGGTCAGCCACACTTGGAGTCACTTTTTGCCCCCCTAGTTTATGCTTAGGCCAGTGAGGTAAAGATTTGGTATGGATCCTTCATCTTGTTTGTGTCTATCTCTTAAAAGGGCCCTATGACATGTTTCACACAGCGGTGCTGTAAGCAGCAACCTCAGACTTTGTCACAAAGCCAACCCAGAAAGGGTCTCAAACTGAGATGACATAAACACTGCTTCAGTTGGTTTTCTCATTTTTCTAGCTTGAAATACAGGGAGCACATACTGTGTGCTCCAGGTTTTGAAGGAAAAGTGCTAGAAGCTACCATATACTGCCTGTTCTGCTTCTCAGGCTGGGTAGTAACATCATCCCCCATGGCCCCTGACATGTTGCTGTGAATTTGTCAGCCTCTGGAGGTTCTCATCGGTCACATCTGACAGGGCCTTAATGCTTGTAGACCCCTTTCTCCGGTGATGACTGTTGTTAGAAAGAGCCCACCAAGGTATTGCCACATCTTTGTGGGGTTCTTCCCTACTTTGTGTGGCTGCTGTGGTTCTATTTTTCTCACAGTCTGCTGTGGATGTGGACCAGATTGTCCCCTTGAGAACTATGCTGGAACCCCACATGGTGTGGTTTATATGCCATCCCTTCCTCTATCTTTTTTAATCTCATCCTTAATCACTGGTTTTCTAATTCTTGCTCAAGTAATGTTTTCTTCTGTAATCCTTTGGATGAGCCTGTCTCAAAGAGTCATGGATTTTTTTAGGTTGAAGACAGTCATTGACTGGGTTGTCAGTAGTCCCTCGACTGGAGGATCCCTGGATATTAACTAGAAAGGGCCTGCATCCCAACTTCACCCTCCTATTCTGAGATTCTGTGACCAGCTCTTCCTTGCCTGCAGGCTACACTGGAGGCTACTAAGATAATCTACTATTGGTTGGTTATGGGTCGTGGAGTTCGTTCTGACTCATAGCGACCCTGTACAGGGTTTCCGAGGCTGTAAATCTTTATGGGAGCAGAAAGCCTCATCTTTCTCCTGCGGAGCGGCTCGTAGTTTTAAACTGCTGACCGTGAGATTCGCAGCCTGAATCGTATACACTACGCTACTAGAGCTCCTTTTATGTTCTAGTGCCAGTTTTATAATCTGTGTTGCTTATTTTAGGAACATCTAATGAAACAGACATTTCTCTCTCACTACAAAATCTGATTTTTAACTGGAGTCAGGATGAAAATTATGTGTGTGTTAAGCAGTATCCCTGTTAGATTCAGGTATTGTTGTTTAAGTGCCATTGAGTCTATTCTGACTCATAGCGACCTGTACAGGGCTTCTGAGGTGAGTTTGAACCCCTCACCTTTTGGTTCAAGCTGACCTTATAGTCCAGTGCATTATCACACAGCACCACACCAGGACTTGGAAACCCTATATAGCAGGGCTTGTTGCTAAGTGCTGTTGAGTCGGTTCCAACTGATAGCAACCCTTTATAAGGTTTCCAAGGAGTGAGCGGCTTATTGTTGTTAAGTACCATGGAGTCGGTTCCGACTCATAGTGACCCTGCAAAGGGTTCATGGCTGTAAATCTTTCTCCCAAGGAGCGGCTAGTGAGCTTGAATTGCCGACCTTGTGGTTCAAAGGAACTTTGCAGTCTTTTTCATTAACCCACAGCACCACACCTTTTTTATGACAAAATTTACAATATCATTCTCGGGACGTACAAAATTACCAGCTGGTGTGCTTGAACCACTGACTTTGCCATTCCAACCGACTTTGCAGCACCACCTCACCCTTGTTTCAAACTCACCAGCCAATCTTTTGAAATCCTCTTCTGGATTTCCTGTAGTCTTGTAAATTGTTGTTTTCCTTCTGGAGCCTATATTTTATCTAGTTTTTGGTATATGCTGCCATCTGCTGGTCGGCTTCCTTAAAAGCAGCTGGGAAACTAGGAAAATGCCTCATGCCATGCAGATGGAATGAGCCACTAAAATGCATCAGGTTAAGTACAATGCCTGTGTGCTGTGGAGGAAATAACTGAAGTGAATCCACCCACACATCCACCTCTTCTTTTGAAAACTGCAATCTACTCTTTTAGTGAAAGTTCTGATAGTCCTGCTTTCTCCTTTCCCAGCTCTCCGAATCCTCCTCCTCGTGTTCCTCCATCCACTCCATGGACACAGCTTCCTCAGGGATGTCGTCCTTAGTCAATCCCCTCTCCTCTCCTCCGACCTGCAACAGCAACCCCAAAATCCACAAGCGCTCCGTCTCCGTAACATCCATTACCTCGGCAGTGCTTCCTCCTGTTTACAACCAGCAGAATGAAGACACCTGCATCATCCGTATCAGCATAGAAGACAACAACGGCAACATGTACAAGAGCATCATGGTAAGGAGCTCACCCGGAAGTCATTTTTCTGTTTAGGTCATCCCCGTGTCTCCAGCCACTCAGATGAACTCTCTGCGTATAGTATTAGCATATTATGTAGACATGGGGACTTCAAAAAGTTTGTAGAAAAATGGCGTAGATAGAAAATGAAAAATTTCCACCAGCGTTTTAAAGCCCCCTTGTATATTCATTCACACAGATTCAACATATATATGTATCAGAATTTTCCTTTTCATTTTGGGTTGTGCCCCATCAGACAATGGAGGGTCCCAAAAGCTTTACTCCATTTGTGTCATCATGGTCAACTCTACTTTGAGTAATATCTTGAGTGTCTGACAATATTCTGGTGCGCCTATCCTGTTTCAGTATTCAATATTCTGGTGCTGGTCTGATAGTGTTCCACTGTTATTCATAAGGTTTCAGTGACTAAATATTTAGAAGTATCCCATCTCTCCTGGTGTCTAGTCTGTCTTAGTCTGGAAGCTCTGCTGAAGCCTGTCCACCTTGAGTGACTCTGCTGGTATTTAATAAATACAGTGGAATAGCTTCCAGAATCACAGCAATGCACAAGCCATCATAGTATAGAAAATTGATGACAGTTGGATCTTGGCTGAAAGCGGAGTATCCCAGAAAGATGTTTACCTGAGCTTTATTAGCTATAACCTCATATGCATGCAAAAGCTAGGCAGTAAATAAGGAAGATTGTAGAAGAATTGATGCTTTTGAGTTATGTATGGTGTTGGAGGAGAATACTAGAAGTGCCATGGGCTTCCAAAAGAACCCATAGATCCGTTTTTGGAAAAAGTGCAGCCAGAGTGCTTCTTGGAGGCCAGGATGGCCAAACTTCATCTCTCATACTTTGGACATATTTTCATGCTTCGTAAGATGGAGGTTCGGAGAAAAAGAGGAAAACCCCCAACGAGATGGAATGGCCAGGTGGCAGCATCGATGGACTAGTGTGGTAACAGTAGTGAGGTTGGCCCAGGATCGGGCAGTATTTCATTCTGCTGTGCATAATAAGGTCGCTGTGAGTCAGTACTGACTTGATGGCACCCAACAACAACAACATATACATTTGTTGTTAAGTGCCATTGGATCGGTTTTGACTTTCAGTTGTGTAGATTATGACAAGCTATGGACAGCCTTGCTGCTGAATGTAAAGAAAACAAAAATTCTCACCACTGGGCCAATAAACAGCATGAAGATAGCCTCATTCAGAATGGACATCTGAAAGGTTGGCCCTTAGAACCCACCTAGTAGCTCTGTGGGAGAACCACCCACTAGCTTCAAGTCGATTCTGACTCACAGCGACCCCCTATAGTCTTTCTGAAATGGCAAATCTTTGTGGGAGCAGGCAGCCTCATCTTTCCTGCATGGAGTGACTGGTGGTTTGAACAGCTGACCCTTTCAGTGAGCAGTTCATTGCTTAGCCTACAGCATCACCAGGGCTCGTCCATGAGAGAAAGATCTGACAATCTGCTCCCATAAATATCGCATCCTAAAATACCCTACAGGGCAGTTCTGCTCTGTCACCTAGGGTCACTGACTCAGTGGCACCTAAGAACAGGTTAGACACCACTGCAGGGATCTGTCCTAAGCCCCCAGCCGTTTTATCCACTAACAACAATTTTGCAAATACAACAAGATTGCAAATGTCAAGATTGCAAATGTCAACACAAGTGGGGGAAAAAAAGTCACCTTAGAACTACTGAGAAAGTAGTTTTAGCTTCTTCACAGATCCACTGAAAGGATCTCAGAGACCCCAGGACTGTAGCTTACTTGTTGAGAACCCACTGCAGAAAACACTACTCACCTCTCTGAGCCCAGGTCCTTCCATTAGAAGTAGAAGCAGAACTGGAGTCCGTGTGAAGGTATCACCTCAGTAACCACGGGTAAATGTCCTTTACCTCTCCATCTCCAGCACTCTAAGTGACATTTCTGTTCATTATGTCAATCAGAGTCTCCTGTGCTCCCTGGACTTCTGTGACTGGCAGCATTTCATTCCCAGGTTAATGTGCATGAAGGACACAACCGCACTCTTGAGCATTGCACCATCCAGTACAGCAGCCGCTCGCCACGTAATGCTACTGCGCACTTGAAATGGGCCTGGTCCAAACAGACGTTCTGTGAAGTACACACCAAATTTTGAAGATTCAGTATGGAGAAAGTAAAATATCTCAGTACTATTAATGCAGGGATACAATCAAGATGTCAGATCGGGTAGACGTGCCGTGAGGAGCTCCATCATTAACAACACCGAATACTATGCCAAGCAGGCTCAGGGGATAGTGCCAGAACTCTGCACCACATATAAAGGAATATTTAGAAGATTGGAAGGCTTACAGCTAGGGGAATTTGTAGGAGATTCATGAAATCCATTGCTTTCTAATTCACGATGCTCAGCTATTCCCAGAATCACCATTTTGGAACAGACCAAGCTGCAGAAGGATCAGAGCAGCCACAAACGCCAGACAGAACCGAGGAGATACAGGTGTGGACACTTTTTTTTGGTATCTGTCCATTGTTCGTTCATTGGTCTCTCGCTGACTGCACACCTCCATTCTGGTAACTAGAGGAGATACCTGAGCAAATGGGTAGGTACCCCACTCTTATCCCTGGAGGGTTCTACTATGCTAACGCACAGATCTCCTCAAAATTTAAAGTGACAGTTCCGACATAAAACCAAATGGCCACCACGCATCTGTCTGTCGTACTGTGGTGGCTTGTGAGTTGCTGTGATTCTGAGGGCTAGGCCACCGATATTTTAAATAACCAGCAGGGTCACCCATGGTGGACAGCTTTCAGATGAGCTTCCAAACAAAGACAGACTAGGTACGACAAAATGCAACTGAGGAAGAAGAGATGCCTCCTCAAAGTAGAGTTGAACTCAAAATGAAGAGGAAATCGGAACATGGAATGTATGAAGTATGAATCTGGTAAAATTGGAACTTGCCAAAAATGAAATGGAATGCATAAACATCGATATCTTAGGCATTAATGAGCTGAAATGGACTGGTATTGGCCATTTTGAATCTGACAACTACATGGTTTACTATGCCAGGATTACTATGCCAGGAATGAGAAATTGAAGAGGAATGGT
>NW_006408721.1:1676293-1693561 GCF_000296735.1 Chrysochloris asiatica | reverse complement strand
ATGCCTTTGAGTTGTGGTGTTGGAGAATACTAAAAGTGCCATGGGCTGTCAAAAGAACCAATAGATCTGTTTTGGAAGAAGTGCAGCCAGAGTGCTCCTTAGAGTCCAAGATGGCCAAACTTTGGACATACTGTCGGGAGGGAACAGTCGCTGGAGAAGGACATCATGTTTGTTAAGGTGGAAGGTCAGAGAAAAAGAAGACCCCCAACAAGACGGATTAGCCAAGTGGCAACATCGATGGACTCAAGTGTGACAACAGTAGTGAGGTTAGCCCAGGATTGGACATTGTTTCGTTCTGCTGTGCATAAGGTTGCTATGAGTAAGTGCTGACTCGATAGCACCTAACAACAACAATTAATGCAGGGAAACAGACTATACTTGTGAAAGTTACTCTGAATTAAGCTATCAGAAAGCATAAAAAATACCAAAACACATACTCAATTAAGTATTAAGGCCACAGATAAAGATTCAACAATGTCCAAGAAGCAAAAGCAGATGACCATATGTCCAGAAACTAGACAAACACTTTACAATGGAGTTGAGAAAAATAAAGAGGAAGTCAGGAAAGTGCTACAGGAACTATCAAATAAGATAGATAGATACAGCATTGGAAACAATTCAAAACCTAACAGAATATCAGAAATAGACAATACCCCTAAGACAGAAGAACAAACAAAAAAGGATAAAGAATTATCAGTACTATTAATAACATGCTGAACTGTTTTCCATCCCTCCCATAACACTCTCTACTCCTTAGATGGGTGAGATAAATTCATTACAGAGGTCACCCAGAACACAGACACCATAGTCACAGTTACGGGGCACTGGCTCCATGGGTCAAGCAAACCTAGCTCCCCCAATTAAGTGCAAACTAGCCTCCTGCCCACCATCACTCAGCTATACTTGCTCTGTGGGATGGGAAGCCCACTGCTGTGTCTTCTGCTCTGACTCTTGACTCTGCTGCCACTTGTCTGGTGTCATTGCTCTCTGTCCCTGCATCATGGAACTGCTATGCACAGGTATGTCAGGGTCCAAGGGACATCCTCAACTCTTGGCTCTTCTTCTTTGATGGTAGTGAGAGCCTCCTTTCCTGCTTCTGAGTAGCTCATTTTATAACCACGCTAGAGTTTCAAATGTTTACAGTCACAGCGAACTCTGTTAACATCCAGTCAGCGCCTTCTCCCACCTTCTCTCTTACCCAGCACCAATAGGAAAATGTCGTTTGGTGGGAGTTACAGAGACTAAAGCTAGAAGAGACATAGTAACTAATTCACTACATCACAGATCTACTGGTTAAGTTATTAATAACTTCACTTTCAAAAAACTTGAAAAATGCTATTAGACCACTACAATTATATCTGTGATTCCCATTTCTATTGGACAGCACTCATTCTGTATGGCTGAGCCCTCATTCTGTATGGCTGAGCCCTTAATATACGTTGTGATCTGTAGCTTTTTTGGTACAAAGTAATAGCTATCCTCATTTGTGGAAGTTTAGGGTAAACAAAATAGGGATAGCCTGGCATTGTCCTTACCAGACAATTTAAACCCAATTTGGCCTCACACCCATCCCCAAGTGGTGATTTTTTTTTTTTCTTTTCTTTTTCAACTTTATGCTACAAGTACAGTTTGAGCTAACTGTGGGACTATTTCCTTTAGATGGTCAAGAGACATCTTTTTCTCCTTGAGAATTTTGTGTTTACCTGTTTTTTGCTTGTAAATGGATATGCCAGATGTTTTGGTAATAGATAAATGAGCAAGGTCTTTGCTGCTTACAAGGAGCCCATTGTAGTGCATGTTGTTTATAGAATCACAAATGCCAGCTGTGGTCCCAGGCCAGAGGGATACCGCAAGGCAAGGACATCCTTGGGCTTTAGAATGACTTAAGTTTCTGGAAAGAACACTAGACCCATTTACTGAGTTTGCTCTTTGGAGTGCTCTTACCTCCTGGAGAGAAGAGCTTTTGTTTTTACGAAAGGAATATAATCAATGTTTTCATTTGCTTTCTTTCAAATGTTAAGAATACCCAATGAATGGTACATACGTCAGTCCTCTTTTCTTGATGCACTGAACACCCTGCACACAGTTGAATAGTGGGTAGAGAGATGAAAGGGAGAAAGTCAAAATTAGGAATGTGCAAAATCATTACCTGTTCTTTAAAATTGCTGTTTTTTAGATTAATAAGACTAAGTGAGATAAAATTAAATACACAGCATCTAAGCACCTGATTCTTTTGGTTTTAATAACTATGCACATCTGGTTAGCATCACACACACATAAAGAACATTTCCATCCTCCCAGAAAGTTCCCTGTGTCCTGTCCCCTTCTCAATCAGTCCCTCCTTAGTCCTGAGATACATTTCCTACCCTCATCGATTAGATTTGCCTGCTCTTGTATGAATACGCTCCTGTAGTATGTAATATTTTGAGTCTGGTTTCTTTTGCTGAACATGTTTTGGGAATTGTCCACATTGGTCCATGTATCAGTTGTTGTAGGTGGCTTTGAGTCAGTTCCAACTCCTAGTGCAACAAAATGAAACACTGCCCAGTCCTGCGCCAGCCTCACAATTGTTGCTGTGTTTGAGCTCATTGTTGCTGACACTGCCTCAATCCATCTTGAGTCTTCTTTCTCACTGACCTTCTACTTTACCAAACATGATGTCCTTCTCCAAGGATTGGTCTCTCCTGATGACACGTCCAAAGTACATATAGACAAAGGCTTACCATTCTCAAAATCCGTTGTTAAATGTATCTGTTTAGAATGTATCCTTATCCTTATTTCTTTCTCCCATCTCCTGTTTTCCTGTTGATGAAGGTTCAGGTTGATTCTGATGATCTTTGACTGGTGTGGATGTCTGTTTTGAACAACTGTGTGCAAGTCCTTTTGTAGATGTATATTTTCATCTTCCGTGGCTATGATGTAGGGATGGGACTGCTAGGTCCTTGGGACCATTTGTGCTTTTTAAAATGGCTAGTGAATAGGACTGTAGCCATTTATGTCCTAGAGGTCAGAACAAGTGCTAATGACAGCAACTGTGAACATGTGACTCTAATTTCAGCCCAGAGATAATAGTTCTACCTAGTTTTCACAATACCCTAATCTAATGATCTCACTGAACTCCAACCAGTGTCAGGGAGATGGGCAAGGCAGGAGTGTCATCCACTGTAATGGGGGAGGGCACCTGGACTCAAGAGCTGAGGTGACTCACCCGCCTTCCTCTGGCTGCTGAGGGAAGAGCTGGTACTAGAACCCGAGAGTGCTGGTACTTGTTCCATTATCATTCCCTGGCCTTGTCTCCCCTGAAAGCCTTGCACAGCATAAGTTGGTGAGAAGAGGTTCAGGCGAACTTTCCAGGAAACACAAAGCCAAAACCCTTCACAAACCCTTTCATTGTCTCTCCAGTTGACGAGCCAAGATAAAACCCCAGCTGTGATCCAGAGAGCAATGCTGAAGCACAATCTGGACTCGGACCCGGCCGAGGACTACGAACTGGTGCAGGTCATCTCAGAGGACAAAGGTGGGCACATAGGCATCTCGTGGCAGGTTGCTTGCTAGCAGCATTCTTACGCTGCTCCTTAGTTCAAGAATTTGAGCAATTCCAATAGTAATTTCTCAATGTTTTAACTAATCATTTATGAGATGCTTTATCAGGATTGATCTCTAAACAGCAAAGCTTCTAACAACAGGATTTGAAGTTTCTGTACGTCGTGCTTTATTAAGCTCATGCTTATTTATGGGATGAGCTGGTGATCTAGGAATACAATACCATTGGGAACTATTTACAGAATTAATGTTTCTGACCTCTTTTGGTAAACACCCCTGACCATAGCAAGCATGTTTATGTAGGACTATGTCCACAAACAAACAGCCCTACTATAAATTTAGGAAAACAAGAATTTTTTTAAGTTGGGGCATGAGAAAAGAAGAGCAATGCATACTCTGGCACACCCCTAGAGGAGATCAGCTGTATTGCAAGCAGTATCCTTAAAATTTGTAGCTCAGTTGGAACAGATGTTAAGTGCCATTGAGTCAGTTACAACTCATAGCAACCCTGTAAAAAGGATTGCTGAGCAGTGGCTGGTGAGTTTTAACTGCTGACCTTGAGGGTTGAGTGCTTACCTACAGTGCCACTCCAGGACTTTTTTGCAAGAAAGGTTCAGACTTTTCAGTGATTTGCAAACTGCTTATGCAGCAAGTGAAGAATTTGTTGCATTCAATTGTTTCAAGTGAGGGTAAATTAAGACAGGGCTTCAAAGGTGCAGTGCCTTGCTCAAAGATGGTAGTCGATGGTGCTACTTTGAATGTGTGCGCTTCTCCACAGTTCTGCCCACAATCCAGTCTCACACATCAGGATTCTGAAAGGGCTCAGCCATGTCTCTTGTTCCCGGGCTTCATCAGTTTTCCTGTTCTGGTTACTGTGATGAGTCACTCATGTTGTAAAACTTCTGGTGTGTTTCTTTTTCACTCTGTTGTCCATGACAGAACTGGTCTGAAGCCTGGTCTTAAAGGGTATGTAGGACATTCTAATACAACGACTTCCTGTAGTACCTTCTCCTAGACAGGAAAAACGTACACCCTCTTGAGAAACTCATTTTTCAAATACTTCTTTCGAAGTTTTCCGATTCACTCAGCTGAGTCCCAGGATGTGGAGAAAAAACCCTCTCAATTATAAATGCCTTTTAATGTAATTCCTGTTAAAGTTCTTAGTCTGACACATCCTCTCCAAAATTTTTACCATGTTACACAGCAATGCCATGCAAGCTGAAGTTAGGCCAGTGGTGTCCTGAGGTGTAGCCTCCTCGCTGCTCACCAGCTGTGTGGTCTCAGACCAGCCACTTGATTTCTTGAGACCTTGGTTCTTGATTTGTGAAATGAAGGTAGTACCCTACTTGTTTCTTCATGGGACGATTGTGACGATAACAAGAAACTAAGTCATATACAGCTGTGAGGTAGAACGTTGCTGACTTGGGACAATGTAGACAGAAGCATCATCTGTTAAGGGTCAAGCTGTCCTCCCTCTAACAAGAGCCACTAAGTGCCTGGTTGCAGCCAGTCTTGCTTTGGAAGTTAACTGAAGGCTTAGTTAATCTGGGCCTCTCTACTGGTTGCCTCCCTCCCCCCATAGCCATTGCACATTTTATATTTTTCATTCACTGTTTTTTGTTTCTGTATTGAGGTACTCATGACCCTAGAGAAGTGGGTTAGGCATTGGGGTACTAACCAAAGGATCAGCACTTCAAACCCACCAGCTGCTCCTTGGGAGAAGTATGAGACTGTCGACCCTTGTAAGGATTTATATAGTCTCAGAAATCCTATACTGGGTAACTGCGAGTCAGAATTAACTATGGCAATGGGTTTGGTTTTTATCACCCTAGTGCTAAATAAATATTGTCACATTTTTAAAAATATAGAAGTTAACTAAAAATAACTATCCTGGAAATTGCAGATATCTGGTTGGGAATCATCGAAGTAGAGAACAGTTTAAACGTTAGCAGATACACATCGTAGTATATAGATGTTGTTTAAACTTTCATAGTTTGTATTGTTTGGTAAGTGCCATCGAGTCAGTACTGACTCATAGTGACCCTTGTATAGCGTTTCCAAGGAACATCTGGTGGGTTTGAACCACCAACCTTGTGGTTAGCAGTACAGTGTACTGACCTTACAGAAGAAGGAAACGTGGGTTCAAGTCTCAATTCTATTTACTAGCCGTGATCTTGGAATGGTCATTTAACATCTCTTGACCTTTGTTTCCTACTACATTTTCTCATAGCTGTATATTCTGTATTTGCACATTTAGTTCATGGTTTGAATTTTTTAAAGTCTTATTTATAAGCATTTTGTTGGGATTGAAAAGTTGTTGGGACTTTTTTTTTTCTTTTCTGCACTGGCCGTCTAGAGAGTGTGGTTTGAAGTAGTCAAATGACTAGTTCAGTTCAAATTCCAGGGACAAAGGACCATGATCCTAACTTATGTCTGGGCCAGATTTCCACCTGCAACTGTCACTGCTGGGCTGATTGCCTTTTTTTTTTTTTTTTCCAGAGCTAGTGATCCCGGACTCCGCAAATGTCTTTTATGCCATGAACAGCCAAGTGAACTTTGACTTCATTTTACGCAAGAAGAGCCCCGTGGAAGAGCAAGTGAAACTGCGTAGCCGGACCAGCTTGACATTACCCAGGACAGCTAAACGGGGCTGCTGGAGTAACAGGCACAGCAAAATCACCCTCTGAAAGAAGGGACCCAGCGCCCTTGCTTACCAAGGGCAGAGTGGAGCTAAGAATGGACAGTCATGATTACAACTACCAACCAGTGTTAAAGGATTGTTGGTGAAGTCTACAGATATTTATTAACTGTGTGCAAGGCCCAATGACAGCCATTGTGGGGAAATAGGAAATGAATTTGACATGAAGTGGGTCACTGATTCTCTTTTGACCTATTTGAGACTGGAATGCAAAATTATCCACATTATAAATATATATATTTGTAAATGTACATAAGTGTGTGTATATATCTATATCTACATAGATGTAGATATATACACACATGCCCATACACATATTTAGTGTGTGTATGTGAGAACTTTATGGGATATTCTGGACTGTGGAAACAAAATTTGCACAATGGCCTGTGTGCATTAGGTCACTTTTACAGGGAAACAAAAAGGAACTGAGAAACCTAATCTCATACCTTCTAAGAAAATGGAATTGCTCCTAGGATTACAGCATGTCCTTTGTGCCAGTATTATAAGAACTCCAAACTTTGAGAGGAATACTTAGTCAGGTGCCACCAGAAAAGAACGACTGCAGAAACTGGACCTGCCACAGGCTGAATGAAAGGCCACTTTGAGAAGGGCTTGGATGAGCCAGTGGCCTTCAACCTCTGCCCGCATCTGCCACGTTCTGCTACCCCAGGAGGAGCATCAGTGGGCACACTCAGCTCCCCTGGAATCATCACAGCCCATCTTGAGCACCAACAACCAACGTCGCATTCTGTTTCCCCATCTTACAGAACATATCACAATCATCAGTGCACAAACATCCATGTTCTTTCTGGGTACCTTATCAGCCAGAACAGAAACGCAAACGAATCCTGAAGCATTTTAGACTCTCCTATATCTTGGAATGCCACTACTTCCTTGCCTTTTCCGAATGCCTTCTGCATGTAAAAGAATAGTATCTGGAGTCTTTAGCCATCTGGATCATAGTACCTCTTTATTATGTGCAGTGTGTTCCTCAGGTGTAGAAATTTCTACTGCAACTGACTATATTTGATCAACTTTGAGCCTATGAAAGATTTCTGAACATTAACTGCCCTTTGTCATAGTCCTTTTGAAGATGATGTTCCCTGCTGATAGCAGTGTCCTGTTTTACTTCTTAACTTTTATAGCATTACTGTGCCTCATCATGGGGAAGAAATGGAGTTGCCCGATTATCTAAATCCCTCCTTAAAGAGGTATCTTCTTCCAGATGGAATCAATAACTTTTTTTTTTCAGGTCCCCACACTTGCTAGCACAGTGTCACTTTCATCGACATTTTAAGCTATAGTAACACCATTATACTCTCCCTTCCAAATCTGAGCTGTGCTGGGGACTTGAAATAAAAAGCCATATGTTGGGACTTTGACAAGTTTAAAAAAGCACTTTCAGGATATTGTCCTAAGGGAAAAAAAAAATTCTGAAAATACCAGTTTTTATTCAAAATACAAGACAATGAACCCAGATTCTGAAGTGCAAATTGCAACATGGAACTTCTCCTTTTTTTTTTTTTTAATAACTGTAATACAGCTCCCAAAATTGTGTGGGGTTGATGCTACACAAATAGCCATACGAAATCTACCAGAAACACCAGGGAAATTTTAGAGACTGTGGCAAAGGACCAAAGAATGAGCCAGAAAGACCTCAGATTTCCTTTAGGTCTTTTTAGGAGATCAGAACGTGGGTCACAAAGGTAACACCTGGTCGTGAAGCACTTTCCTGTTTGCCAGGCTAGTCCTGCTCATGCTTCTGCATGTGGAGCACGAGACAGCCAAGGAGCAGACATCTCAGAGTGGAGTCACATGTGGCCTCAGCCTGGTTTTTTGTTGTTGTTGTTTGAAGGTGAAAAGCAAGATAGAGAACAGCCTAGTTTGGGGTGTGCCTACCAAGACATCTGTGTTGCGTCCATGTGCTGGCCCAGTGTATTTATACTGTATATGTAGAGTCTAGATTTATATACTGCAATGTACAAAAATATACATATATATATTTTCCTTTTTTAAAGACAATGGAAATTACAAGTAGATAAAAAATAGCTTCGTTTATTTAATGCCATTTTAAATATCTTAAATTTATTTCCTGGTGGACAGCCGGGCCATGCTTTTAGCTGCTCGCATGCTTGTCTTTCTGTATCTCCATCCTGTTTACCTTTTGGTTAAATTAATAAACTGGTTTGGGACATGGTTGGCATTTGCTACCAGACCCAAAGTGATTATATCTCGACTATTAATTAGATGATTTCTGGGCTCCAAATGTGCCACTAAGCTTTCTTAGAGACACTCTGGTTGATTGGTGGGAACAGAGGGAAAGCCAGTGTCCATGTCAAAAGGGGAACCTTCTCTCTGCCTACTTTCTCCCAGCATTCCTCTCATTCTCGGACTGCTGCCCTCTGTATGTAGTTCTCAAAGTCATTGTGGGTCTCCTCCTGAAAGTAGGGGGATGGCTATGGACCGAGGAGAGAAAGAAGGGTGGTTGCAAATGGCTTCAAACAGAGGCAGGTTTCACTCAGTAGACATGTAAAAAAACATTGTAGTTGGAAAATGAGCTAAATAGAGGAGGTGGGCCCTGAGGGAAGAGAATTGGCTACATGTTTAAAGAATTCACTGATCAAATAAATTGTCACTTTATAGCTTTATAGCAATAACACTTGTTGACATTTGTCATACTGTTTCCAAAAAGTTAATGAGATTTATTGTTCAGTGGATTCTTAGCTGGACCCAAATTATCAAATTTTCTGGGGACTTGGATTTTGTAAAGACCCAAATAGGTATTTTAAATAAAAGGAAACTGATAGTATGTAAGGGAGCAGGAAAAAGAAGAGTTTTTTATCTTTGGCATTAGGTGACTATTTTTCAAAAACATCCTAGAAAACAGATTCCCTTGTTTTCCGCCTGTCTAGGAACTGGGGTGGGTTTCTAGACCTACCTGCAGGGTTATCTTAAGATTTCCTTCTTTGGAATACTTTGCAAATCTTCACGTAACAAAGGGCTGATAGTGATAAGAAACCTGTTGCGATTTCAACTGTGTCAAGGTCCCCAACCTCAAACGTCTTTCTTTCTCATGCCTACAGTTCTTCTATGAGAAATTCATTTCCATTGTAGTTTGCATTTCCCCTAGAATCTCTCTTCATATGAAATAACCTCTGGAAGGACACATTCACCCAGCTAAACTAGGGGGATCATGGGCCCAGGCAGGCAGCTTCCATCTTGTAACCCTACCACCTCTGTTTTGTGCTTGAAGTCACAGTGATGGTAAAGAGCGTGTGGTGAACTCGACAAGTGTTCCTAACTTCCTCAGATCAAAGTGGTACTTGGCCATTGCTCAGAAGTAGTCACATGGCCCAAGTTTGAGTACAGGGGAGACTGGAAAATGTAGAACAGTTGGAATAATAATTGGTAAATGCTTATGTCTTCTTACTAGGGTACAAAAAGTTTTTGGAAGAGATGGCAGTAAGGACTTGAGATGGGGGCTACACAAAGCTAGAAAATTAGAAGAGAGGTGCTCAAAGGTGGAGACAATACCAGAAAGAATGATTTGACTTTATCTGCAATTAGCCTTAATAGAATTTCAATTTTTTTCAGCATGCAGTCACCTCCAATTTATATGCTTGAGTCAGAACCAACTCCAAAATAACAACAGTAGTCCTGGTTCAAGCTTACCAGTTGCTCCTTGGAAACCCTTTACAGGGTTCACTAAGGGTCGAAACTGACTCGACGGCACTTAACAACAGAGTAAAGTCATTGGACAATCTCTTTGATATCCCATACAAGTAAAGTTTGACTAAAGGTAATACAGAAACGGCTGCAAGCAGACATTGCCAATAGAACTTCCAGAGGTTCAAGCTGGATTCACAAGAGGCCGTGGAACGAGGGATATCATTGCTTCTGTCTGATGGATATTGACTGTACATGGACTTACTGCAGTTTGTTCCAACAGAACATGGGAACACTGAATGGTTTCAAATTAAGAAAGGTGTGCGACAAGGTTGTATTCTTTCACCATATGTATTCAACCTGTATGCTGAGCAAATAATCCAAGAAGCTGGGTTAGATGAAGAAACACAGTATCAGGATTGGAAGAAGACTCATTAACAACCTGTGATATCCAGATGATACATGTGATATCCAGATGATACAAACTTGCTTGCTGAAAGTAAAGAGGATTTAAAATATATACTGATGAAAATCAAAGACCACAGCCTTTGATATGGATTGCATCTCAATGTAAAGAAAACAAAAATCCTCACCACTGGACCAATAAACAACATTCTTATCAACGGAGAAAAGATTGAAGTTGTCAAGGACTTCATTCTTCTTGGATCAACTATCAACACTCACGGAAGCAGCAGTCAAGAGTTCAGATGTCGTATTGCATTAGGCAAATCTGTTGCACACGACCTTTTTAAAGTGTTGAAGAGTGAAGATGTCAGCTTGAGGAGTAAGGTGCGCCTGACCCAAGCCGTGGTCATTTCAATAACCTCATATGCATGCGAGAGCTGTTCAATAACCTCATATGCATGCGAGAGCTGGACAGTGAGTAAGGAAGACCATAGAAGAATTAGTGCTTTTGAGTTATGGTGTTGGAGAATATTCAAAGTGCTATGGGCTGCCAAAAGAAGAAACGCTTTTGTGTTGGAAGCAGTGCAGCCAGAGTGCTCCTTGAAGGCCAGGATGGCCAAATTTCATCTCTCACACTTTGGACATATTGTCAGGAGGGACCAGTCGCTGGAGAAGGATACCATGCTTGGTAAGGTGGAGGATCAGAGAAAAAGAGGAAGACCCCCAGTGAGATGGATTGGCAGAAAAAAAAAATCACGGGCTCAAGCATGGGAACAATTGTGAGGTTGGCCCAGAACCGGGCAGTGTTTTGTGCTGTTGTACATAGGGTTGCTATGAGTCGATACCGACTCAAGGGCCCCTAACACTAGCAGAGTCCTGGAGTCCTCGTATGGCACTGTGAGCTAATGCACTAGACCGCAAAGTTGGTTTGAGTCACAAGGTCAGCAGCTCCAGCTCACTAGCTGCTCCTCAGAAACCCTATACAGGGTTGCTATGTGTCAGAACTAACTTGACAGCAGTTAACAACAATGGAGTCCTGGTGTGGTGCAGTAGGATAAAGTGCAGGACTAAAGGTCAGTTTGAACCACAACACTGGTGGTTTGAATGCATCAGTTGCTCCTTGGAAACCCTACACAGGATTACTATGAGTAGGAACTAGCGTGACAGCACTTAACAAAATTGGCACTGCAGGGTAAGCACTAGACCACGAGATTGGTTTGAGTTGCAAAGTTGGTGGTTTAAACTCACTCACCACTCCTCAGAAACCCTACACAGGGGCCTGTGAGTCACAGTTGATTCAATGGCACTTAACAGTAACATGGTACAATAATTAACCTTAGGTTGGCTGGGCCCCACCGAAAGGTTGATGATTCAAACACACTCAGGGTTTCTCCTCTCATAAAGACTACAGAACTCTATTGGGGCCAGATGTCACTAAGCTTTTTGAAAGCCCTGAGTTGATTGGAGGAAGCAGAGGGAAAGCCAATGGCCATGTCAGGAGGGAAGCTTCTCTACCAGCGAGTGTTGTGAACATTTGGGGGAAAGAATGACAGTCCTATGAGCATCTCTACTGGGTCATATGGGATCACTCTGAGTTGAAATTGACTGGACAGCATCTAACAGCAATAGTGTGGCTCCCCCATGTGGTAAAACTAGAAATGACTTTATAGATGTAGTTGTACTTCAAGTTAAAAAAGGTAGTAAACTATGTTTCTACACAGACCAAATTGGAGACAGGCAAAGTTAGATGATTTTAAACTCAGAATTTGGAAGCCAACAGAGGACATGACTTTTCAACATCTCTACCCAAGTGACAATTTACAGAAGAGCCCTGCATGGGAGTGCTTATTTAACTATTGGAATTGGGGATACAGGAATACCTCAGAGATACTGATTCCATTCCAGACCACTGTAATCAAGCAAATATCGCAATAAAGTGAGTCACACAAATTTTTGGTTTCCCAGTACATGTATAAGTAAGTTCACACTGCTGTTGTTAAATGCCATGCATTTCCAATCCATTGTTGTTATGTGCTGTGGAGTTGGTTCCGACTGAGCGACCCTGCATAGGGTTTCTGAAGCTGTAAATCTTTACAGGAACAGAAAGCCTCATCTTTCTCCCGCGGAACAACTGGTAGTTTTGGACTGCTGTCCCTGAGGTTAGCAGCCCAATTCGTAACCACAATGCTACCAGAGCTCCTTAGTTCCAATCCATAGTGACCCTGTATAGGGTTTCCAAGTAATGATTGGTGAGCTTGAATCACCAACCTTGCTCTTCAAACCGACTTTACAGTCCAGGACATTAACTCTCCATAATTTGGAGTCCTGGTGTGGCACTGTAGGATAAACACTGGACTGCTAACCTCAAGGTTTGTGGTTCAAACCCACCAGCCACTTCTCAGCTACCCTCTATAGGGTTTCTATGAGATCTGACCAGGCAGCACTTAATAAAAGCATTATGGAAAACTTTGAAACACTGTGAGAATTATGAACATGTGACACAGACATGAAGCGATGGCGCATGCTGTTGGGAAGGAAAATGGCACTGAACGACTTGATGCAGGGCACTAAAAGCAAGGCATACCTGTACTCCGCATTTGCTTGAGTTAGCCGCATTTGCTTGAGTTAGCAAGTATCTTAGAAGTCATGGGGTCAACTTTTATTTACAGAAGAGGCTGAGAGCAGAGGCTTTGAGAAAAGGCTCTGAGACTCAGAGCAGTTAAGCCAATAGACCAAAGCTATTGGCAGAGCTCTCAATTACGGGGACCCACCAGCTGTGCTTCACGCTGAGCAACAAATTAAGGAAACTTGCCAAACAGAAGTCCCTTGTTACCTCCTGGAGCGTTGAGAATCCTCTGAATCTACTGGCTTGAGTCTCAAGTCTCTCAATTATTGCATCCACACAAACGATCTTGATCAGAGAAACATCTAGTCTGTTCTTCAGTGTAACAAAGAAATGTTCTGCTAAGGTCTGAGCACTGCTCCCTATCCCCTAATGTGCTGTCTATCTGAAGGCTGAGGAAACAGTGCCACAAGGATCACAGTTACAGTGTGAGTTTGTTTCTTGGCTAGGATTTGAATTCAATTCTGACCCATGGATTCTGCCAGCCCATATGAGTCTTAGTAAAAGTACCAGCTAACTTAAAGTAGGAGTAGGCAGAAGAAGCAGAGACAGGTAGGGGAGGCTCCTTGGTGGAGACATGAAAAAATCAGAGAAGGTGCTTTCCTGGAACAGTTCCAGAACTTTGGATCTAGTATGAAATGGGGGGGCATCAGTTTTCCACGCCCACCAGTGGAGAAATCAGGCCGTGGCAGGAATACACGGCGATTTCTGAACTGATTGGGACGTTGCCTGTGGGCCCCTCGGCCTGGGCTGAGAGATCAGAGGCTTCTGGAAAAAGAGGTGTGATGGCTTTTTTCACTTTTCTTTCCTCCTCTCCCATATCGCACCCTCTCTGCCCAGCATACCCCCAAAAGGGTCTAGCGTTGTGTCCATGGTACAATTTTTCCACAGTGCAAATAGGAAATCCCTCACAGCCCCAGAGGTCCCACAAGCAAATTCTTTGGCTGCTTCTTAAAACATCTGACTCTGGGACTTAGCCCTAAAGTTGACCTGGGTGGGACCCTTTATTCCTGCCTTACCTAACAAAAGACAGCAGGTTTGGCCACACAGCCAAACCATATTTGCACCTTGTAAAACCACAACAAAACAGGCAAGAGCCAACATATACTGCTTTATACAAGGATGCAGCTATTTTGAAAATTATGCTGTGCATATGCAGATACCTAAATGACCTTCAGAGATAAAAATAGTGGACAATCTTTCTTCCATTTCTCAGTATCTATCTGCGCAACTCCACAGTGGTGACTAGAGGTGAGGCCTGAGCTAGTGGATGCCCCCACCCACGGCTGGAGGTTTCTACTGTGCATGCACACTGACTTGAGCAGCAATGACTACTGGACAGTCGCCTACAGTTTTGTTTCTGTGTGGTGGTTTTTGTCCCTGGGGGTGAAGACTTTCTCTCCCTACATTACCCAAGAAGAAACAGCAATCATGGCCATACAGCCAAGCTACAAGCATACCCCATAATATCCCACCATCCGGATATGAGCAAATAACAGCTGCTATACATTACACAGAGTAGCCAACACTTGCTAAGATAGCTTGCAGTTGAGTAATAAGAGATGTGAAAAAGGGAAGCGTATCTCCAGATCACTTCCACCAGGAGACACTCAGTAAGCTTAACAACATGGCAACGTACATTCATTTAATCATTGAAAACTCATCTAACTATTGAAAATGTCCAACAAAAGATCTCAGCACTTAGCACATGCCCCAAAACAAAAAAGAGGCAGACATAGACTTCCCATTAGAAGAGCAGGCTTTGGGTCTGCGTGAGAAGGGAAGAATGATATGGAGACAAATCCAAATGCTCCACAGATGGGTGGAGGAAAATAACGTAGAAGTCAGGCAAGTGCTACAGGAGGAATCAAACAAGATAGATACAACATTGGAAACAACTCAAAACCTGCAAGAAGAGATCCAGATGATTAATAATATCAGAAATGGACAAAGGAATAGAATTGAAGAGATAGAAGCTAGAACCAGTGAGCTGAAAGACAAATCTCTCAATAATGCTAAAAGAGAAGAGCAAGCAGAAAAAAAGATTAAAAAATCTTTAGAAAGTCTAAGATTCATGTTGGATAACATGAAGAGGAATAACTTAAGACTTATTAGCATTCCAGAACAGAGAGAATCACAGAAGTCCACACAGGAGATAGTTGAGGAGCTTCTAGAAGAATATTTTCCTAACATCTTGAAGGATGAGAAGAGAAACATTCAAGAAATTGAATAAATCCCAGAAAGGGTAGACCCCAAAAGAAAATCACCAAGACATGTAAGAATCAAGCTCTCCAAAATCAAAGTCAAAGAGAGAATCCTAAAAGCAGCCAAGGAACAGAGATTAAGCTTTGACCTCTCAGCAGAAATCATGCAGGCAAGAAGAAAATAGTGAAACATATATATAACCCTAAAAGAAAAATAACGTCCAACCAAAAATTGTCTATCCAGCAAAACTCTCCATCAAATAGGATGGTGCCATCAAAATATTCCAGGATAAACAGAAGCGAATAGACTTTGTCAAAGCCAATCCAGCACTCAAAAAAAATCCTAAAGGGAGTTCTTGGGAATGAAAACCAATAAAAACAGACAACAACCAGAAATTAATAGATGTTGCAACACCACCTAGAACACAGTCAACAGATAGCAGAGTTCATAATCGAACAAAATTACAGCAGTGATTTCAGAGGACCTGTGAAGCCAATCAAAGATCAAAATAATAATGTCAAAGAAGGAGAAAATATAGAAACAGAGATCCAGCTGGTAAGGAGGTCAGGTAGATTTCAGGATACAATGTTGTTGAGTGCTGTCATGTCAATTCTGACCCATAAAGTGACCCTGGATAGGGTTTCCAAGGAGCAGCTGGTGAGCTTGAACCGCCAACCTTGCAGCTCAAACGGCTTTGCAGTCTGGTGTATTAACCCATAGCGCCACACACACCAGGACTCAGGATATAATAGACTGTTTTAAATGGAGGGGAGAAGTAGACTATAGGGTAATCTCAAATAAAGTTAATTCTTCACAGCTTATCATGAAAATGAAGAGCCAAGTAGACCCAGGAAACATTAAAACTAAGAGTAAACTGACAAGAAATAGTACAAAAGGTTGTTGTTAGAGAGGCGGACCTTGATGGTGGCTAGGGTGGAGGTGCAGTGAAGTTCGCCTTCAGCCATATCACAAAATACCAGGCAAAGCATATCACAAAATACCAGGGGAGAGCTCCAAAGCTCGGTACCACAGAGCTAGGGATACTTTAAAAATTTGAAGGCTTATAGCTTGTGGAACTTGAAGCTGAAATAAGAAATCGTGTACTTTTGAATCTGCTGAGCTTGGAGGCCTGGAGCTGACATCTTGGGTGAGATCAAATGGCAAGACCAAGCGGGGGAGCAGAAACACCACAGAAAAATGCCACGGGAACCTTGGAGCAAAGGTGGACAATACACTTTGTCGGTTTTGCTTTGTTCTGATATTTTTTTTGGTATCTGGTCATTGGCAACCCCACTGTTTGCACACCTTCATTCTGGTGACTAGAGAGGATGCTGAGCGAGTGGACACTCCCCCACCATCACCACTGGTGGGTTCTTCTGCCACGCATGTGCACAGATACTCAGCCCAAGAGCAGGCAATGGCCATTTTTTTTCCCCTTAAATACGGGAAAAGGCAGGACAGGGCTGTAGAGAGGGAAAGAGCATTTTAAAGCAAAACAGGCCAAAAATTAAATTAAAGCCTGAGGTATGGCATAACAACCAACAGTGGCATCTTGAAATCTCTCAAACAGCTTTGAAATCAAGAAGCTGAAGAGAGGACATTAAAGTCATACTCATATTAGGCTACAGATATTTTTTTTTTCTCTCCCTCCTCTCCTTTTTCTGTGATTATAGACTGCAGTATCCAGTCTAGTTGGGAGGTTTTCTTTTTCCCGCTGGTGCTGTTTTGCTCTTTTATGCTCCTCCTTCTACCTTTGGGAAATTCTATCTCTCCCTAATTTACCCAAGAAGAGTCAGCAACTGCTGCCATATAGCCAAGGTACAATCACACTCTATAAGACACCAAAACCCAGGCAAGAACCAATACCAACTGCCATATACCAGGGAGGCAGACAACACCTATGAAAATTACTTTTAGTCAAGCAATAAGATGAGTGAAAAGGGAAGCCCACATCCTGATCACATCTTCCTGGAAGCAATCAGAAAGCATAAAAAAATACCAAAACACATACTTAATTAAATATTAGGCCACAGATAAACACTAAACATGTGCAAGAAGCAAAAGCAGATGACCATATCAGCACATGTCCAGAAACAAGATAAAATGTCTGAGACAAATGACCTAGAGG
>NW_006408721.1:1648847-1652713 GCF_000296735.1 Chrysochloris asiatica | reverse complement strand
AGACGTTTTATAGCAAGGAGGGGAGTGATTAACTTTTCAGTCTAGGAGCAGAGGTCCCTAGGACCATCAAGGAGAAAAGCAGAGATTGGGACCCTACCCAGAGAAGCAGTGATGCCTGAAATGGAGCCAGAGATGATGACATGGAGCGATGGAGCAGCTGGAGACTTTAGCTCCAGAGAGGGAGAGCAACTGTGTGCTGAAGACTTGGGTGGGACAGGGGAAGGATTGCATGGAGGGGATTGTAACCATGGAAATGAGACGATATATGATAGAATGAATGTAAAACTAATGTTTTCCCATGTAAACTATCACATAATTCACAATAAAACATTTAAGAAAAATAACAAGGAAGCTGTATGCCACTATCTAACATGGATGAACCTTAAATACATTATGTTGAGTGAAGTTAGTCAGTTACAAAAGGAGAAATACTACATAGGACCACTACTGTAAAAGACTAAGAAAAAGAACCCATACTAATCCACTAAAGTGGAGTCTTAGCTGGTTGCTGGGACGAAGGGGTAGGGTTAGGGGAGGGAGGGGAAGATGGAGCACAGGGTAGGGAATGGACACAGGATAGTTTGGGTGTTGGGGTGTGGAGCAATATACAAAAAGGGAGAGGGGAATGGAAGAACAAAACAGATGGAAGAACAATGAGGCAAGCTTGAATGGGCTAAATGGGTGGTCAGAGGTAAATAATGATGTAGGCACAACCTTGGAACAACAGGGCTCTGGGATACAGAAATTGAGACATGGTTGGAATGGGGAAAAGGGAGGAATAATGTTAAGATGCTTGGCTGTCTTTTGAATCTTGGTTTTCCATGCATTATTTTATAAGATAGACACTGGAGGGGGAGAGGATGGAATAGCCAGAAATATCACCAAAGAAAGCTTGTAAATCCGTCTTCTGCCTATAACTGATTGGAATACCTAAAGTGGGGCTACAACGTGCCCAGTCAAGGAGGTTTCCTGAGGAGCCTCTGCATTACATAAGACTATAGGTGAAGCCCTGAACCAAATCCAGATCTTCAGAGATGGGAAAATTTCCACTTGAAAGGATGAGCCAAAAGGACGAGCAGACCAGCCTGGAGCAGCTAGAAAAATAGAAGATACTTTTTGAAAGAAAGACCTATAGGAAAAATAAAAAACAATAAAGGCAGTCTGACTGTTACTACAAGTACAAGCAAGTTGCTTGCCCAGGCGACATCAAGGCAAGTGGTTGGGTCCCCCCAGTGCAAATCCTCTTCCAAGACTAAGACTCAATGGGAATACACACTCTGATTGGCAACCACACACACGTCAACCTTAAGGGGAAGTGAGGGAAAAACAGCAATGAAGTGGTGAGCTAAGCCCTACAATGTTCAATAGACTCCTGTGAACCCGGGTGGAGACTTCGTCAGCCAGCAGTGTGGCAAGACCTGGGGACTCATGGGCTCAGAGTCAGAGCCACAGAGGACTAGAGTGAAATGTCCAAATGATAAGAAGAGAGCAGATAGATGCAAGAACACCCACACTTGCAGATAATACCCACTTGACCTGGCTTCAATGATTGGATGATCAGAGCTCAACCTGAAGAAGAAAGAAGAGGAAAAAAGCGTTATCTGATACAATTTGATGAACTTGACCTACACCTATGGATGCAGTAGCTCAAAAGAAGAAACAAATCCTTACTGCAAGAATCATTCAAAAGAAGAAACAAATCCTTACTGCAAGAATCATTCCCACCCCCTCCACACAGAGAGTAAACAGGGATGAGCAACTTGGACAATGGCTACCCAAAATGGGGTGGGGGGGAGGGAGGAGGTCTACAAAGGCAAGAAGTAACTGGCTTACAAGCTTTCAAGAGGGAACCTAGATCCAGAGGGTGTGGAGGAAGGTAAAGTCTCTAGAGGGTAGTATACAACCTGTCTAGGAAGGGCTGATGAAATGAAATGCAGATGGGTCTCTTGTGATGCAATAGTGAATAATTGTTATCAGGACTGATTGCGAGGGTTGGAAATGTAAAGGTGGACATTTTATAGCAAGGAGGAGAGTGATTAACTTTTCAGTCTAGGAGCGAAGGGCCCTGGGACCATCAAGGGAGAAGAGCGGAGAGCGGGACCCTACCCAGAGAAGCAGTGATGCCTGAGATGGAGGCAGAGACGATGATGTAGAGAGATGGAGTGGCTGTGTGCTGATGACCAAGAGGCAGGCTTGCAGGGTATACCCTTTGGTGGATTGATGATGCATGGGTGGGACAGTAACTATGGCTATGAAACGGCATATGATAGAATGAATGTAAAACTAATGTTCTCCCATGTAAACTATTACATTATTCACAATAAAACTTTTTTTTTTCTAAAAAAAGAAGGCAATGGGGAGACATATATAAAACCCTGAAAGAAAAAAAAAAATGGCAACCAAGAATTGTTTATCCAGCAAAGCTATCAATCAAATATGATGGTATAATCAAAACATTCCAGGATAAACAGAAGCTAAGGGATTTTGCAAAGCCAACCCTGGACTACAAAACATCCTAAAGGGGAGAACCAACAAGAACAGACAACAATCAGACTTTGACATACGTGGCAACACCTCCTGGAACTCATTCAACAAATGAAAGAGCCGATAATAGAACACAACTATAAGAACAAATTCAGAGGATCTGGGAGGTCAGTTTATGATCAAAACAACTACAATGTGAAAGAAGGTAAACACATAGGAACAGATCCAGATGGTGAGAAGGTCAGATAGATTACAGGATAAAATAGACTGCACTAAACGGAGGAAAAAGTTAATGGAATATAAGGTAACCTCAAAGAAAAATGACACTTCACAACTTACCAAGAAAATGAAAGTCCAAGAAGAACATGGAAACAGTAAAACAATGAGGAAATTGATAAGACAGAACACAAAGAGCATGAATTCAGCACAGGAAGACACACAGAACAAAGAAAATAGCACCACAAAAAAATAGGCAACATAATGGCATCAATTAATCCATACCTATTGATAATTACACTGAATGTAAATGGATGAAATGCACCAGTTAAGAAATGGAGGGTGGCAGAATGGATAAGAAAAGATCCTTCAATATGCTGTCTGCAAGAGAAACATCTTACACACAGAGACAAAAACAGATTAAAAATCAAAGGATAGAGAAACAAATACCAAACTAATTGCAATAAAAAATGAACAGGAGTGGCAGTACTAATCTCTGATAGAATAAACTTTAAGGGAAAAAACCAGCATAATAGATAAAGATGAACATTATCTCATAATTAAAGGGTCTATTAAACAAGATGACATAACCATAATAAATATCTATGCTCCCAATGAAGGAGCTTCAAAATATATAAAGCTAGGTCTAATAGATTTAAAGAAAGAAATAGATGAATCTACAATAAGAGTGGACGATTTTAATACACCACTTTCAAAAATGGATAGAACAACCAGAAAGAAACTTGACAAAGACATAGAGGAACTAAACAGTACAATCAACCAACTTGATCTTATAGATGTGTACAAAGCATTCAACCCCAAAACAGCACGATACACATTCTTTTCCAGTGCACATGGAACATTCACCAGAATAGACCATGTGCTAGGCCACAAAACAAACCTAAATAAATTTACAAATATCAAAATACTGCAAAGCATCTTCTCAGACCACAATGCTATCAGATTAGAAATCAACACTAGAAAGACCAAGGAAATAAAGTCAAATACATGAAAACTGACTAACACCCTGCTGAAAAGCAGCTGGGTAGAAGAAATTACATGTGAATTCACAAATTTCCTAGAAACAAATGAGAACAAAAACATGACATACCAAAATCTTTGTGATATGACAAAAGCAGTGCTGAGAGGACAATTTATTGCAGTAA
>NW_006408721.1:1638199-1648247 GCF_000296735.1 Chrysochloris asiatica | reverse complement strand
ATAAACCCTCATACCAAAACTAGGGAAGAACATCACTAAGAAAGAAAATTATAGACCAATATCCCTCATGAACATAGATGCAAAAATTCTCAACAAACTCTTAAACCGAATCCAGCAGCATATCAAAAAAATAATACATTATTGATGAAGTACAATTCATACCAGTGATGCAAGAATAGTTCAACATGAGAAAAACAATCAATGTAATCTACCATACAAATAAGTTAAAGGAAAAGAACTACATGATCATATCAATTGATGCAAAAAAATGCATTTGACAAAATCCAACATCCATTCCTGATAAAAACACTCAACAAAGTAGGGATTAAAGGGAAATTCCTCAACATAATTAAGAGTATTTATACAAAACCAACAGCCTACATTACTCTCAATGGAGAGAAATTGAAAGCCTTCCCTATGTGAACAGGAACCAGACAAGGATGTCCTTTGTCATCACTTCTATTCAATATTGTGCTGTAAGTCTTACAAAGAGCTATACTGCAAGATGGGGAAATTAAAGGCATCCAAATTGGCAAAGAGGAAGTAAAACTCTATTTTCAGATGATGTGATCCAATACATAGAAACCCCCAAAGACTCAATAAAAAAACTACTAGGCCTCACTAGAAGATTCAGGAAAGTGGCAAGGTATAAGATCAACATACAAAATCAGTTGGAGCCCTTTTGTGTCTTTGAGCAGCATGATGGTGGTTGGCAAGAACAAGTGCCTTACAAAAGATGGTGAAAAAGATGCCAAGAAGAAAGTGCTTGATCCATTTTTTAAGAAGGTTTGGTATGATGTGAAGGCACCAGATTATGTTCAATATAAGAAATATTGGGAAAACACTAGTCACCAGGACTCAGGGAACCAGAATTGTATCTGATGGGCTCAAGGGTCATGTTTTTGATGTGAGTCTTGCTGATCTGTAGAATGATGAAGTTGCATTTAGAAAAGTCTAGCTAATTACTGAGGATGTGCAGGGCAAAAACTGCTGGATCAAATTCTATGGCATGGATCTTACCCATGACAAAATGTGCTTCATGGTCAAAATGGCAGACCATGATTGAAGCTCATGTTGATGTCAAGACTACAGATGGTTATTTGCTTCACTGTTCTGAGTTGGTTTTGTTTAAAAACCAACAACCAGATTTGGAAGAAACCTTATGCTTAGCACCAACAGGTGAAAGAAGTGGTCAATATACTGATTCCAGACAGCATTGAAAAGACATAAAGAAGGCTTGCCAGTCTATTTACCTTCTCTATGATGTGTTTGTTAGGAAAGTGAAACTGCTGAAGAATCCCAAGTTTGAGTTGGGAAAACTCATGGAGCTTCATGGTGAACGCAGTAGTTCTGGAAAAGCTACTGTAGATGAGACTGGTGCTAAATTTGAACAAGGAGATGGCTATGAACCACCAGTCCAAGAATCTGTTTAAAATTCAAGCTTTTAATGATGACAAATAAAAGATCATATTTGTGGGGGTTGGGGTGGGGGAAATCAGTTGGATTCCTCTATACCAATAACAACAGCACTGAAAAGCACATTAGGAAAGCAATACCATTTACAATAGCCACCCCAAAGGACGAAATATCTAGGAATAAATGTAACCAGAGAAACAAAGACCTATACAAAGAAAACTATAAAACACTACAACAAGAAACCAAAAGAGACCTACAAAAATGGAAGAATGTACCATGCTCCTGAGTAGGAAATCTTAACTTTGTGAAAATATCAATACTACCCAAAGCAATTTACACATATATGCAATCCCGATCCAGATTCCAATGACATTCTTCAAAGAGATGGAAAAAACAGTTACAAACTTTAAATGGACAGGAAAGAGACCCAGGATAAGCAAAACACTGCTTAAGAAGAAGAATAAGGTTGGAAGCCTCTCACTCCCTGATTTCAAATTTTATTACACAGCTACAGTGGTCAAAACAGCTTGGTATTGGTACAATGAAAAATACATTGATCAGTGGAACAAAGTCGAGAATCCAGAAATTAACCCATCCATATACAACCAACTGATTTTTGACACAAAGTGCCTAAATATATGGGAAGGTGATAGTGTCTTCAACAGATGGTGTTGGCAGAACTGGAAAGTGATATGCAAAAGACTGAAACAAGACCTTTACCACACGCCCTATACAAAAAACAACTCAACATGGATTAAAGACCTAAATGTGAATCCCAGAATTATGAAAGTCATCAATGAAAAAATAGGCACAAATGTAAGGTCTCTAATTCAGGGCATACACAGACTATCAAACATTGTGAAAGTTACACAAACAAAACTAGACAAAATAGATGATTGGGACATACTAAAAATTAAAATATTATGTTCACCAAAAGACTTCACCAGAAGAGTAAAAAAGGACCCCCACAGAATGGGAAAAAATATTTTGCAATGACACATCAGACAAGGGACTAATTTCTAAAATATATAACGCCGTGTCTGGCTTAAGCTATTCTTTTCATCCAGCACAGAGAGACTGGAAAGAAAAGATAGAAACAAGACAAAAAGAAGTTAAGTAAAAGTTAAGATCAGGTGGGATACAACATTATGAGGGCCATACTGCGACCCATACCAAATGCATCAAGTTTATTTTATACACAACTCAAGGGGAGTGCTTGGGACAGGGTAAAGAGTGCAAAAACATCTGGTGCTGTTTGTGCATGCTGTAAGTGGGACTTTATCAGAAAAATGTGAAGTGGTTAGCAAGGTGAAACAGAGATTAAAGCAGCTAAATGTTTCTGCAGACTGAGCTAAAGGTCATAGCTGTGTACAAGGAAAGAATTTTCAAGTTCCTTGTTCACTGAAACAGGCTTTGCAAGTTCCTCAGGGGGTAGCAGGACTTCAATGTAGCTCCATGTTGCAATATATAACTGCTACATAGAGCACCTTTGGTGAGCAATGTCCCAAGGCAAAGCTTTGCAAATAGCTTAGGGGGCAGCTGCAAGCCCTGGGGTTAAAGTGCCCTCAAGCCCAACACCCACAGTTCAGTTGCTCTCAACCATATAGGAAACTGAAACACCTCTAAAGAAAATGACAAATAACCCAATTTAAAAATGGGCACAGGACATGAACAGACACTTCACCAAGAAAGAGATTCAGGCAACTAACAAACATATGAAGAAATGTTCACAATCAGTAGCTATTAGAGAGACGAAAATCAAAACAACAATGAGATATCTCCCATCAGCAATAACAGCAAAGATAAAAAAAGTTGTTGTTGTAAAGTGCCATCGAGTCAGTTCCTACCCATCATGACCCTGTATAGGGTTTCTGAGGAGCAGCTGGTGACCTTGAACCACTGACCTTGCAGTTCAAACGTCTTTTGCTGTCTGGTACATTAACCCATAGCACCACATTAAAAAAGTAGAGGACAATAAATGCTGGTGAGGATGTGGAGAGACTTGGACACTCCTGCATTGCTGGTGGGATTGCAAAATGGTCCAACCTCTCTGGAAAGCAATATGGAGCTTCCTCAGGAAGTTGGAAATAGAAATACCTTATGATCCAGCAATTCCTCTACCTGGTATTTACCCACAAGAAATACTAGCCATAACACAAGTATATATATGCATGCCAATGTTCATAGCAACACTATTTACAATAGCACAAAGATGGAGACAGCCTAAGTGCCCAACTCAAGAATGGATAAACAAACTGTGGTACATACACAAAATGGAATATTATGCCACCTTGAAGAATAATAAGGATTCTTCAAGGAATCTGTAAGCCACCACATAACAGGGATGAACCTTGATCACACTGTTATTGTTGTTGTTAAGTGCCGTCGAGTCGGTTCTGATCACACTATGCTGAGTGAAATTAGTCAGTCACAATAGTAGAAATACTGCATAGACCATTATTGTAAAAGACTAAGAAAAAGAGCCCATACTAAAAGGGTGGGATAATTCTTTGATGGCTACTGGGTTGTGCGGGGTAGGATGAGGGGAGGGAGAGGTAAGTGGAGCACAGAGTAGGAAATAGACACAGGATAGTTTGGGTGCTGGGGAGGGAGGCAATACACAATAAGGAAGGGGAGGAGAATGGAAGAACAAAGTGGATGGGAGAATAGTTAGGCAGGTTTGCCTGGGCTAAGTGGGACAGAGGTAAATAGTGATGTATGCTCAACCTTGGAACAACAGGGCTCTGGGATACAGGGATTGAAGCATGGTTTGAATAGGTACAAGAGGGAAAATAATATTAAGATGCCTGGCTGTCTTTTGAATCTTGGTTTCCCTTGCCTAGTATTGTAAAATAGACACTTGAAAGGGAGAGAAAAAGAATAGTAAGAAATATCACCAAAGAAAGCTTGTAAGTTCGTCTTCTGCCTATAACTGACTGGAATACCTAAAATGGGGCTACAGTGTGTCTAGTGAAGGAGGCTTCCTGCGGAGCCTTTGCATTGCATAAGACCATAGGTGGAATCCTGAACCCTATCCAGAATCTTCTGAGGTGGGAAATCTCCACCAGAAAGGACAAGCAGACCAGCATGGAGCAGCTAAAAGAACAGAAGATACTTCTTGAAAGATCAACAGGAAAAATAAAAAACAATAACTGCAGTCTGACTGACTACTACAAGAATGAGTAAACGGATTGCCTAGGAGACATCAAGGCAAGTGTTCAGGTCCCCTCAGGGCAAACCTCCTTCCAAGACTAAGACTCAAGGGGAATACACGAGCAGGCATACGGTCTGACTGGTGATCATGTTGGTCAATAATAAAGGGAAGTGAGGGAAAAACAGCAATGAAGCTGTAAGCTAAGTCTGACCACATTTAATAGAGTCCTGTGAACCCGTGCGGAGACATGGTTGGCCAGCAGTATGGCAAGACCTGGGGACTCCTGGGCCCAGAAACAGTGATGTAGCCACCGAAGACTATAGAGGAGAGTGAAGCATCCAGCTGATAAGAAGAGAGGGCATATGCACAAGAACACCCAGACTTGCAGATAATACACACTTGAACTGGTTTTAATGGCTGGATAATCAGAAATTGACTAGAAAAAGAAAGAAGAGGAAAAAAAAAAGGAGTAATCTGATACAATTTAATGAACTTGACCTACACCTATGCATGCAGTAGCTCAAAAGAGGTAAAAAAAAAAAAATCTTTACAGTGAGAATCATTCCCACCCCCCCACCCCCAATACACAGGATAGACAGGGATGGGCAACTTGGACATTGACTACCCAAAATGAGGGGGGGAAGGACTGGCTTACAAGCTTTCAAGAGGGAGCCTAGATTCAGAGAGCATGGAGGAAGGTAGAATCTCCATTGAATAGTATCCAATCTGTTTGGGCAGGGCTGATGAAAGGAGATGGGGACAGGACTCTTGCGGTACAGTAGTGAATATTTGTGATTAGGACTGACCATGAGCGTTCAAATGTAAAGGTAGATGTTTTGTAGCAAAAGGAGGGGAGTGGCTGACTTTGCAGTCCAGGAGCGGAGGTCTCTGGTACTATCAAGGCAGAAGAGCACAGTGTGGGAAACTACCCAGAGAAACACTGATGCCAGAGATGGAGGGACAGATGATGATGTGGAGAGATGGAGTAACTGGGGACTCTAGACCCAGAAAGGGAGAGGACGTGTGTGCTGACAGCTGGGGGGCAGGGTTGCGAGGTAGACCCTTTGGTTGTTTGATGATGCATGGAGGGGATTGCAATCATGGCAATGAAATGATATCCTATAGGATAAATATAAAGCTAATATTCTCCCATGTCAATACTGCCCAAAGCAATCTATACATATAATGCAATCCCAATCATCTCAATCCAGATTCCAACAACATTCTTCAAAGAGATAAAAAAAAAAATTACAAACTTTATATGGAAAGGAAAGAGACCCAGGATAAACAAAGCACTGCTTAAGAAGAATAAAGTTGGAAGCCTCTCACGCCCTGATTTCAAATTTTACTACATGGCTACAGCCTATAACTGACTGGAATACCTAAACTGGGGTTACAATGTGCCCAGTGAAGGAGGCTTCCTGCGGAGCCTATGCATTGCATAAGACCATAGATGGAATCCGGATCCCAATCCAGAATCATCTGATTTCCACTAGAAAGGATGGGCAGACCGGCCTGGAGTGGCTAGAAGAACAGAAGCTACTTCTTGAAAGAAAGACCAGCAGGAAAAAAACCCAATAACGGCAGTCTGATTGACTACTATAAAAACAAGCAAGTTGTTCACCAGGAAGCCATCAAGGTAAAAGGTTGGGTCCCCTCAAGGCAAACCCCCTTCCTAGACTGAGACTCAATGGGAATGCACAAGCAGGCATGTGGTCTGGCTGGTGACTACATTGGTCTAACAATAAGGGGAAGTGGGGGGAAAACAGCAATGAAGTTGGGAGATAAGTCTAACCACGTTCAATATACTCCTGTCAACCTGGGTTGAGACCTGCTTGGCCAACAGTATGGCGAAACCTGGGTAATCCTGGGCCCAGGGACATGGGCACAGAGGACTAGAGCAAAGAGTGTAGTGTCCAGTTGATATGAAGTGAGGGGAGATGCACAAGAACACCCATACTGACAGATAGTACCCACTTGACATGGCTTCAATGGCTGGATGATCAGAACTCAACTAGAAGAAGGAAGAAGAGGGAAAAAATGTTGTTGTTTAGGTGCCACCAAGTTGATACCGACCCATAGTGACCTTATGCACAGCAGAACGAAACACTGCCTGATCCTGGGCCAACCTCACTATTGTTGCCACGCTTGAGTCCATCAATGCTGCTACCTGGCCACAAAGGCAAGAAGTGTCTGGCTTACAAGCTTTCAAGAGGGAGCCTAGTTCCAGAAGGTGTGGGGGAAAAAAGAATAAAGCAGACAGTGATAGCAGAGTTGTCTGGTGTCAGCTATCACCACTATCAAAATTTATTCTCCTCCAAAGTATAAGAAAAGAAAGCAGGAATGGATGTGACTGGGACTTGGGTGTCATCAGGGACAGCTGGTGTTGGGGTCTGCCAGCCCAGCTTTCCTGTAAATCAATTAAAGTAGCAAGTTCTTTATCATAATCTTCTCAGAGGAAGCCATATTTATTCTTATCTTTGTATAATTTCAGTGCAGTATTTTGGGCAACATTTTTAATTCCTTATGCAAGTTTTGTTTTTTTTTTTTTAAGCAGAGAGTAAATCAACTTTGCTTTGTTGTTTTTAAAGATAGTAAAGCATTTCACCTTTATCTGAAATGTTCCAGCTACAAAAATCAGACACCAATTGTAAAATGGGAGCAGCATTGTAAATGAAATATTAATATCTTCCCATAAAATGCCATCTGAGGATCTGCAATCTGTTCATGGGAATAAACAGCATTTGGTATTTCATACATGGGAAGTAGACACTGGGGCTGCAGCTGTGAATTCCATTTATCACACACACAAACACTGGGGCTGCAGCTGTGAATTCCATTTATCGTACCTTGTGTGTGTGACAGAGAGCAAAATAGATGTTAGCAAGAAAACAAGAACTAAGACATTGTCAACAACAGCTTTGCAGTGGATGAATTTTGGTGTGGATGGAATCTGACTGCCACAATGAGGATCCTGGGCCACTTCCTACCTTAGGCAAATCAGTTAATTTAGCTATTGCCTCATGTGAAAAACAGGAATTGGTTAGACTACATGTAGTATTATATGGTACTTGTAGAGAAAGCACTTTTCATTTTGGCACATAATGTGGTAGTTGTTTAGTGCCATGAAGTTTGTTCCTACTCATAGCAATCCTGTATAAGGTTTCTGAGGAGCAGCTGGTGGATTTGAACCACCAGCCTTGCAGTTCAAACAGACCTTGCAGTCCAGTGTTAATCCTATAGCACCACATCAGGACTCCACATAATATACTAGCTGCTGTTATTCCTGGCAAGTTCTGACCTAAAAGGGCCCGGTCTTAAACTCGGACCTCCAACCTCCTTCCTTGGGTGAGCAGCCAGACAGCCTGATGTGGAGCTCTGAGAGGAGGGGCATTAGATGTGAGGAACAGCACCCTGAGAAAGTGGAAGGCTGTTGCTCAGGGTAACACTGACTCATGGAGTTGGAGGGCATCCAGCGTTCCTGTAGTTTATTCCACAGCCGCACTTCATGGAGGCCTCCCGGCAGCTCACAGACTGGGATGCGGCCTATGACTCATGCTGGATGGGGCTAGGAGGTTAGGCCTCTGATATGAAGGTCTGGGATCTGGAGCCACCTTCCCACCCAGAGAGGCTGAGCCACCAGGTGGAGCCCACGGAAATTCCCATCGTGGGTGGCCACCTTGAAATATTCTCTCACGGAAAGTTGATATCCTGCTCCTATATATCCTGCCTCCTCTGTGTCCTTCAGGACCAGACTTCTGCCGCTGCAGGGAGCTCTCTGCTCTAACAGTCCTGTTCAGAAAATGATGCCAACTCATGGAGACCCTAGAGGGGAAGGTAAAACTGCTCTCCAGGATTTCTGAGACTGTACATCTTTCCAGGAGCAGAGAGCCTCATATTTCTTCTTTGGAGTGATTAGTGGGCCTGAACCACCAACCTTGAGTTTAGTATCCCAGTGCTTAACCCATAGCATCATCAGGGATCCTGTAAGACTCAAGAGCTGTTGCTGTGCCAAAGGAATTGAAGACATTGAAACATTTTAATGTTCCATTTAAATCCACTTAAAATTCCCTACTATATCCAAGCTGTTCAGCTCAAGGACCATTCAATTCCTTCTGTGGCTGCAGGCTTAGAGGATAACATAATCACTTTCTTGGCCAGCTTGTTGTCACTTTCATCTTACAACTGTTTCCCTCTCCGGATCCCCCCTGTTCTTTGGCCTGTGCCCTGATATAACTGTGAGAACTTTTCTCTTCTCTGCTCTTGCCCCTCTCTCAGCAGCAAGGATTTGCTCTGTGTGCTCCGCTCTGGAAGCCACCTCCTTCCTCGTCTTTACTTTTCCACCAAATTCTCAAAAGTTCTGCCCCACACTCAGCTGTTAGCGTGGTTTCTCCCCTGTGCTAAGCAAGAACAACACTGTACCCTTCTACTCTTCATAATTCAGGAAGGCACTGAAGCAGCTTAAACTCCTTCAAGACCAGACCTTCAAACTTACACAACTCCTGTATGGTCACATTTTCTCCAAACTTTGAACTCATTTTTTTTTAATGTTTTATTGTGAATTATGTGATCATTTACATGGGAGAACATTAGCTTTATATTTATCCTATCGTATATAGTTACATTGCCTTGGTTACAATCCCCTCCATGCATCATCAACCAACCAAATGGTGTACCCTCTAAGCCTGCCCCCTGGTTATCAGCATACAGTCCTTCTCCCTCTCTGGGTCTAGAGTTCCCAGCCACTCCATCTCTCCATGTCATCATCTATGCCTCCATCTCTGGCATCACTGTTTCTCTGGGAAGGGTCCCACACTCTGCTCTTCTCCCTTGATATTCCCAGGGACCTCTGCTCCTGGACTGTAAAGTCAACCACTCCCCTTCTTTTGTTACAAAATGTCTACCTTTTCATTACTAACCCTCACAGTCAGTCCTGATAGTAATTATTCACTATTGTACCACATGAATGCTATGCGCATCTCCTTTCATGAGTCCCGTCCAGACAGATTGGATACTACTCAGTGGAGATTCTACCTTCCTCCAGGCCCTCTGGATCTAGGTTCCCTCTTGAAATCTTGTAAGCCAGTAACTTCTTGCCTTTATAGCCTCCCCTCCCCATTTTGGGTAGCCAATGTCCAAGTTGCCCATTCCTGTCTACCCTGTGTATTGAGGGGGTGGGAATGATCCTTACTGTAAAGATTTGTTCCCTCTTTTGATCTACTGCATCCATAGGTGTATGTCAAGTTCATTAAATTTTATCAGATGACTCTCTTTTTCCTATTCTTTCTTTTGGTTGAGCTCTGATCATCTGTAAGTGTGGGTGTTCTAGTGCATATGCCCTCTCTTCTTATCAGCTGGACGCTTCACTCACCACTGTAGTTCTCTATGGCTATGTCACTGTTTCTGGGCCCAGGAGTCCCCAGGTCTTGCCACATTGCTGGCCAACCAGGTCTCCACCCGGGTTCACAGGAGTCTATT
>NW_006408721.1:1623347-1635014 GCF_000296735.1 Chrysochloris asiatica | reverse complement strand
ATATTGGTCTATAATTTTCTTTCTTAGTGACGTCCTTCCCTGGTTTTGGTATGAGGGTTATACTTGCTTCATAAATTCATTTCAATTTTGGGAGACGACACCGACATTGATTATTCTCTACCAACAACCAATCAACCAGTTGCCATCGCAACTCTGCCTCATGGCAACCCCACATGTGACAAATAGAGGTAGCAGGTCTTTTTGAAGTAAATTACCAGGCCTTTCTTCCAAGGTGCCTGTGGATGGACGTGAACTTCAAATCTTTCAGTTAGCAGCTACGCATGTTATTAATGAGGAGCCTTCAAAGAGTTCACCAAAAAATGGATTTAAAGTAAAATGGAATTTTTACATGAACTCTTTGCACCACCTCAAATTATTGTCTAAGCTTCTCTTAAGAGAGTAAGATGAGAATGGGCTGAGGCTTTCTACTCATCCCTGAAAATCAAATTTTCCTCTGAGCAAGAGCCCAGACTTACTTCCATCAGCCCCCAGAGCAGGCAACGCTCAGAGGTGCTCTCTCTGGGCACGTGGGGGTGAAGACGCCTGCCCTCTGAGGCATTAGGTTTTATTAAAATGCCTATTCTAGAGGAAACCAAGTTGAAGAAACTACAGGGAGGGGCATAAAAACAAACTCAGTAAATTAAAAATAAAGAGGACGCAATCCTCAGGAGCGATTTTTCTTTTTTTCCACTCCACTTGTGGGCAGATGGGAGGATAAGTAGGGCGGGGAACAGCACAGCTGGTGTCACCAGAGAGCACCAGCAAAGATCATCTCAAGCATTAGCTCATCTGTGGGTGGAGGCAGAAAGGGAGGCCATGTTCGGCTAATTCTCAGAGCTGAACGGAAGTTATCCTCCTGCCCCATACCACATTTTAACTGGGTCATTCCACCACTCTGCTTGGAATTTCATTCGGTGCTTAATAATGCTGTCTGTAAATTCTTCTGGAACGCTCACTCCAACACCTCACGCTGTATATATCAAGCTATTTCCTCTTGTTCTGCCCTCTGATAAGGCACTATATTCTTTGCAATCTTTTTTTTCCCCTCAACATAATGAATGTACTTAAAGCCCACCATGACTTCTGGCTTCTACAAGCAGGCAAAAAGAATTTGTAAGCCATCATTAGTTAGATTTCTTCATCTTAACACCCTGAATTGTCTTAGGTCTACTCCCAGAGTGCTCTCCTCACACACCCATATCCTCCTTGTCCTTCCTCCTTCACATCTAATCAGTTTCTCTCTGAAATAACAAACATCACCACAACACATAAACCGTTGGTTGGTGATGTGATTTTCAAGGCTGCCCACTCTTGGTAATGTGAATATATCATCCATTATGTGCTATTTTCTTATCAAATGGGCAACTCATTCATGGTCACAATTTAACCTCTTGATGAATTAATTTGTTAGTCTCAGAGAACATTTCTGGATTATTTCCTTCTCTGTTTAGTTGAAGAAAATGTCTTGAAACCACTTGATGCTGTAGGAAGTCTCCTGGGAAGACTCAATCTTTACTTTACAGTTACTCCTGGTGTGGTGCTGTAGGAAAAGCACTAAGCTGCTAATCACAAGGTCAGTCAGTGGTTGAAATTCACCAGTTGCTCCTTGGAAACCCTATCCAGGGTTGCTCTGAATTGGAACTGTCTCGACAGCACTCGACAACCACAACACTGTTCTGTGGGAGCCTTGGTAAAAGAGGATTACACGTTGGGCTGGTAACCACAAGATCAGCAGTTCAAATGTACCAGCTGCCCCATGGGAAAAAGATGAGGCTTTCTGCTCCCCTTAAGATTTAGAGCTCTGTTAAGATTTCTGCTCCCATTAAGATTTACAGCCTTAGAACTGACTCAGTGGCACACTGTTGCTACAGCCAAGATGATTTTGACTCATCCTGACCCCATGTGACAATTTAAGAACTGCCCTATAGGGTTTTCTAGGTTGTAATCTTTTCAGCAAGTCTTTCTCCTGCTGAGTCACTGCATGGTTTCAAACAGTCAACCTTTCAGAACAGCTGAGCACTTAATCTTTGTACCACTAGGGCTCCTTTCACTAGTTGTAGGGATTTGTTCCAACCATCAATGAAAAGATCCCAAGTTAGTAACTAAATAGGAAGATTTCTTATGTAGACCCGAGCATTTTACTGGAAATCTGTGCATTATACCAGGATAGTAACCAAACCTAGACCCTACCCCCAGAAACAGTGACCTGTGCATTTGTAGTAAGACTTCCCTATGACCATCAGATCACCGTCTGATTCCCTGTCAGCACCTCCAACACATACCTGACTTGCAGTACTCCTGACTCCCCTTCACTCCCCAACAAGGCAGGCCTTTCACAGTCCCACATCTCCTCAGTGTCTAGAATGGCCTCCCCCCACAATCAGGTACTCAGGGGTCCAATGGCCCACGTAGTTCCAGTCTCTGAGATAAAGCCACTGTGCTTTGCAGCATCAGCTTCCATGACTCCACGGGACGTCAGCAGTAAGGACTTTACCTAGGCCAGTGTGCACTGTTCACTCTGTGCCTGGTACAGGACTGGAAACCAGGTAGCACCCATGATACTGTTTTTGGAGATTTTTGTATGCTTGATCTGAAATTCAAATCATCATTCAGATCAAGATTCAACTCTGCTCCACACCCCACATTTTGTTTCAGGACTAAGTTCTTTGGTCTTGGACAGACATCTCAGTATCTATAGCACAAAAAAAAATGCAAGATGGCCACCTCCCTCAACATCCTCCAACAGGAGACTCCTGTCTTTCTGCATCTTAAAATACTTTTCAAACTACTCACTTTTACCCATCAGTCTAAGACAACCCCACTTGAAGAAAGGTCATGACCTGCCTCTCTCATTTACCATGGGCATCACACAACAGTGATGGTCACACCTGGCTTTCCACATCCTTGATCCTATGCAGGCCTGGAAATAAATTCTAGTGATGTTGGCCACTGACCAGAGTTTGAGGAACCAATGAACAACCACACTTTTGAGCTTATTTATTTTTCACAAAGCTCCAGAAGGCAAGTAGCTTATCATTTTCCCACCTGGAAACAACACAGCATGACCGACAGTGTAGGGTACTCGAAACCATTCTTCCTTGTTTTCCCAAGTTCCAGCAGCTGGCCCGAGTTAACCCTGAAGTGAGACCCGTGAAAGTGCCTTCCACTAGTTCCAGGTGCTCAGTACGTACCCAGCAGCAACAGAGCTGCTGAAAAGTCAGAGTCCTCTGTCCAGAAGGTCCCCCCACTGGATCCCAAGAACAATCTCTATGAGAGTTAATCTCCACGAGGCAGAGAGCAAGGGTCATGGTAAACGGGCAGCAAAAACCTCATAGCACAAGTTCCTCTTGACACCAGCAAAAATCAACAGTGCTGCCTTCCAGATTCAATAAAAGGCTTGAGAACTGAGATTTGAGGCAGGAAGAATAATGAGGTTAAGGAACCTCTTGTTTACTGATGAGATGACATTTTTAAAGAAATGCTAGATCTTCAGAATACAATGTTCAAAAGAAAAAAAAAATTGCTTAGGATTTCAGAATGGAGCATGGAGAAGCAAAGGCTGGGCTAAGATAGCCAGAACTTTATTCACAGTAGACCAGTCCTAACCTAACAACTCTAGAATTAAAAATCAATGTCTTTTAAGAATGAGAATTCTTAAACCATCAGACCAGCTGATAGATAAAAAAGGAACAACAACAACAAAAAAGTTCTCTATTAAACAAAACACCACAAAATCAAGTCAATCTTCCTCCACTCCCCAAACCCCAACTACTTCCCACCCCATCCAAGAATAAAGTCACTAAAGCCATGCACACTTGCACACACTCAAATATTCAAACATAATACAAAATACCCCAGGAAACCTTAGGAATCGCCTAAGGAGTTTTCACTAGCTCTCCGATGCTCTTGCTGTTCGTACAGAAAAACGAGTCAAGTGCTGACAGCCATGGGTAGACAGTACAAAGCCAGCTTCCTTGCCTCAGTTGTGTGGCTTATTAGTCACTTTAGACGAATGTTAACAATAGAAGGCAGGCCAAGTCTGGCATCCTGGACAAGTCAAACTGCCGTGTTGTTCTGCAGCCTGGGACCCTCCCCTGGGGAGCACCAAGCTTGGTCCATGAAGCACTTCCCTTCCCTTCAGCCATGGACTGTGCTCCAAAGTGCAGCCCAGTGAATCTAAGTGGGGCTGGAGCTGCGGAGCTCCCTCTTGCACGGCGGCTTGGTTTATGTATAGGTTGCTTGGGAGGGCATTTCTGGAGACCAGTTTCACTGCTTATACATTTAAGATCTTAAACCTGAGCCAAACCATCGTAAGATGTTTGAGGATCACAGACTGTAGAATTGGAAGAGATCATACAGTCTGACTCTGTATAGTACATAGAATCCATCTATGAAGAAAGCCCAACAGAGTGCAGGGGATACTTTGACCAGTATGACGGGGGACTCTAGAGAGAGTATGTGTCCAGGATTCTGACTCCCAACAGCTTCCTTGGGTGCTGTTCTAAATGCTAAAAGAATAAACCAGTCCGTTTGTTGTTTCTCGCTTAGGTCTTTGAGCCTCAGTGGAGATTCCCTTGTTCCAGATGGTAACAATCCCCCCACAACAGGCCTTTGCGTGTCAGGCTGGGAACTGTGGAAAATTGGAAAGTCGAACCAGGGTACAATGAAAGCTTGCAACATCTGTGTCCCTGACTTATCCTACAATCTTTCCCCGACATTGTATAAAATAAATAATTCAATATATAATGAAAAGCCCAGCAAAGACAGTAGCTGACCTGAAAACGTGCTGTGTCTCAACAGTAACTTGTTCCCAGACGGAAGAGTTGGCTGAAGAGAGGAGCTGATATGTTGCAGCAGCACGTAGACCCGGGGCCGGGAATTAGCGGCTAGCCTCGGCCCCCTTATATATTAACTTCACCTTTATAACTAGAGCGTCCTCACTCAAGTGATCACAATTAAAAAAAAAAAGGCCAAAGGTTGAGCTATTTTCTCCTCAAATAGCTACACCAGTTCTCAATTATCTACCAAATTCTATCCACATGGCAAGCTAAGTAGCTCTTTAGGAGAGCTCTGATTGCCATGATGGTCCAGGGCTGAGTTTCAGCCAGGTTCAGATGCCCAACCTCCATTAGATTATGGGGACTAAGGTAAAAAGTTCACTTTGTAATAGGGATCATGACAATTCGTTTAAATAAAAAGCCCAATAGTGTGATTTCAGATGGTTGGATTTCCCACAAAACATGTTTTAGGGGTTATATCTATTATTTAAAGCAAGCTCCATGAAACCAAAAATGTGGTTCCTTGTCTTATCGGCCTTGACTACGCATCTTCTGATGAGACAACTTGGCATTCATTGCTCTCTTGGGTGAGTCTCTGTTACGTTGTTTGACCTTATTGTGGGAAGAGGTTATCATAGGGGTAATGAACTGGGTGTCTGGGTTGAAATTTCAATTAATGTTTCCCATAAAGCTTACCATATAACCATCTAGGAAATTTGGGTTTAACATTCTTATTCCTCATCCCGTCAAAAAATATACTAATTCTGAGCAATCACGTCAGACCACTTTGGTTAGATGACTGTGACAACTAAAAGAAACTGGCGCAAACGGGTGACAAGCCCTTTAGAAACACCTAAGAATGATGAACACAATGGGTGAAATGTGCCTGCGACCCTTCATAGCTCCTCCCGGGAAGGCACAGTGTCCAGGGAGGTTGGTGATGGCAGTGCCTCTGTGTTCTTGGCATTATTGTGGATGTGTCCTTGTTTCCGGGACTTCCACGAATGTGCCCTGTCCCAGTCAGTGGCCACCGTCTCATTGTCCCAGATGGTCGAGGTCTCCGTGTCACTCAGGTACCCCGGCTGGCCCGTGTAGTGTGTGGGGTAGATGAGCAAGGGTTCTGCGGAGAAGGCTTTCAAGTCTCTGGATTGATAGTACTCCTTGTACTCAGCTCTGAAAGCAAGAGATGCACAGGTGCATGAGGTAAGCAGAACACACACAGGGACACAAGGGAAAGGACAGGGAGGCCCTCTGCATTTAGCTCTTAAAATGCTCATTCATTCATTTGATTATTTTTAAACTTCTATCCTTTTTTGATAAAATGGCACTGTGGGTTAATGTGCCAGACGGCAAAGCCATTTGAACTGCAAGGTTGGTGGTTCAAACTCACCATCTGCTCTTTGGAAACCCTATACAGGGTAGCTATGGGTCGGAACTGACTTGATGGCACTTAACAACAACAACAGACACAACAAAAGTTTCCTGAAAAGCTTTCAGACAACCTTAGAAAAATAAAAATAAAGGTCCGGATATTTTTGTTCTATTTCAATAGATTGGAGCCCTGAGGGTGCAGTGGTGAAGCATTCAGCTCTAAAATATCGGCAGTTCGAGCTCACTCACTTCTCCTTGGTAGAAAGACGTGGTGTCATGCTTTCCTAAAGATGACAGTCTTAGAAACCCTGTGAGGCCGTTTTCTTCTGTCCTGTGGGGTCACTATGTGTGGAATCACTTCAGTAATACACAACAATAATAATACTTGAATGTTTAGGTTTACTCTAACAATGAAAATCTGTGCTCTTTTGTACCATATTAACAAATAAATTGGATCACTTTATAGAAAAAGGCCCTGGTTCTGGATGAATTCATTAGAAATCTGTGATCTGGATGGCAGCATGGGCATGGGCTTTGAGGCATTTCTTTCTGGCTTGCATTCCAGCTCCCTGTGAGGGGAAGGGGAAGGGTAAATTGGCCTCTCTCCAGGATGCTGATATGAGACACACGTGTATGCCCCTAGGTCAGGGAGGGCAGCATATGTACTCATTGCCCTTCTGTTATGGTAATAATGATTGATTTAATATATATCAAATTGTTGTTGTTATGTGCTGTGGAGTCGGTTCCGACTCATAGCGACCTTGTACAGGGTTTCCGAGGCTATAAATCTTTACGGGAGCAGAAAGCCTCATCTTTCTCCTGCGGAACAGCTGGTAGTTTTGAACTGCTGACCTTAGGGTTTCCAGCCTGATTCGTAACCACTACGCTCAAATTACATCTCTCAAAAAGATATATTGAAGTTCCAAGCCCTGGTGCTTGTAAATATGACCTTGTTTGGAAGTAGGGTCTTTGAAGATGTTATAGGTTATGTTTACATGAAGTTACACTGGAGTAGGGTGAATCCTAAGCCAATCTGAGTGGTATCCTTGGAAGAGAAAAGGAGAGGCACCAGGAAGAAGATAGCTATGTGACCATGAGCAGAGACTGGAGCTGCAAGACACGCAACACCAAGGGTCTCTGACCATCACCAGAAGCTAGGAGACAGGTGTGGAAAACATCTCCCTCAGAGCCTCAGGAAAACCAATCAGACAAACAGCGTGATTTCAGGCTCCTAGCCTCCAGAACCACGAGACAATCAGTCTGTGTTCTATGAGGCACCCATTTGTGGTACTCTTTTATTGTGGCCCTAGGAAACAAAGTCAAACCTCTGTTTCTTCCCAGAGGTAGAGCTAAGTCAGTCCCTAACACACTGGACACAGGGAGAGCAAGGAGCTCCATTTTACTGAAGTTAAGAGACAACATGAACGTGATGCAGCACAGGAAATCTTAATAGCTAAATTAAGTCCTGGTGTGGCTCTGTAGAATAAGCACCAGACAGCTAACTGCAAGGTTGGTGTTTCAGACCCACCAGCCACTCCTTAGAAACCCTATATAAAACTGACTTGATGACACTTAACGACAGTAAGGAAATTACTCAGGAACAAAGAGAAGTTGAGGTTAGAACCTGGACTTCAGCTCCTTTTACAAAGTTGGGGATCCAGGGTCAAACAGCTGGTATGTATAATGTTTGGCCTAGGCTCTGCAAGCACAGAGATGAAAGGCTGTTCCTGCCTTTAAGGGGCTCATAGTTTTATTGGGGAGACTGACAGGGAAACCACCCATTCCACCCTTTGGTAAGTGTTAGGTCAGTGAGAACCATGGATATCCAGCCACGTGCCATCTTCACTGTCCCAGACGTGTCACACATTTCTGTGATAACAGGTATCACAGCGTATCAGGATGATTTGTTTATGAGCTTGGTTTTCCCACCACACTGTGAACTCTGACCGACACTACACACTCAACAAATAATGACCTGAAGAATGTGGAGTGCTTAGGACGATAACCTTCACCATGAAGTGGAGAAGCTTATGGGGGTAAGAAGAGCAAAGCCAAGGAGAGAATATGCGGTCTATGTCTAGCTAAAGGACACAGTGGGCATCAAAACACTGCCTCATCTTCCCTGCCTTTAAAAGGGAATGAACTCACTGGAGCTGCTTCTCTGGGTCATGATTATGGATTATTATGAAAGCAATAAGAGCTACAAAATATCAACTACACCCAGAAATGGAGTGGTGTAAGTCATGGAGGGGCTGGCAAGGACTCACACAGGATGCTTGTCGTACATGATGGGCAGAAACTCATCCACTGGCAGCATCTTCCCAAAAGGATTGGCTCCAACCAGCTTCTGTGCTCCTTCCATAGAGATGACATAGCCCAGAGTCCAGTAGGAATAATCAGCTTCGACCAGATTTACCACACTGGGTACAGCTTTCTCAGGTTCTTTTACTTGCATCCTCTTCCTACCAATATAACTAAAAGAAAATGGGCAGAAGAGAACAATTCCAAGTTGGTAACACAGTGGTATGAATAATGGTGGTAAAAAAGTACTTTATATACACTTGCTTGAAATCTTGGACCAATTGTCTCATATTAAACGTCTGAGGGGACTTCAAAATTTGTGGAGATTTTCCATGATCTTTAATTCCAGTTTTCCACAAATTTTTTGAAGCCCCTTATTACACACACAAACTGTATCAAGCAACCAACTATAACAGTCATCTGCTATCAATGGGATGCCAGTTTCTGGTACTTGATATTTTGTAAAATTTTACTGTTTTCCATTTCCTTGGACTCCTTCCTAGTGGACTGTGTTCAAGGTAGCAAGTAAAGATTTAGACAAATTAAAATATCATTCAGAAAATTTCTCAAAGATAATATGGGATTTCTAGCTGTGTTTACAGAGATTCAAAGGGGACAAAAAAAAAAAAATCCGATGTGATAATTCTGAATTTTTCATTTTTAAGTCTCCAGAACTTAGTCTTTCATGATTTTTCAACAGGTCTTGAAATACAAGCAGTGAACACAGAACAGGAGGAGTTATGGGACCCGGATGGCTTGGCTTTTCCCCCTCACATTCACCTCGTTCTGCCCTATTTACTCCTGAGAAGTGCTCTCATGCTTGTTCTGTCCTCCATGAACACCTTCTACACAAGTACAGAAGTACCTCCACCATTTATGGATATGGACCTGTGATCTATCTACTCAGGAATCTGTGATCTATTACTTTTGTCTGCAGGCTGCTTGTTTTAAGTTTTACTGAGTGAGAGGAATTGCCTGGTAGGTGAAATTATTGTTGTTGTTAAGTATCCTCCAGGCAATTCCTACTCTGTTTAGGGTTTCTGAGGGGGCAGAGAACCTTATCTTTCTCCTGTGGAGCTGCTGGTGGGCTCGAACCACTGACATTGTGGTTCACAGTCCAGTGTTTATCCTACAGAGTCACCATGCTCCTCTGGGTGAAATAACACTTTATTTATTTTGCCCTATAATTATTTCAACATTCAAGAGAACTCCTCTTGTTCAAGCATTTCAGAATTTATTGAATAAGCCCATATTCACGCTTACAGTTCCTCTGAGAATATCTAACATTTATCTTCTCGGCCTTTCTTTTCAAACTAAAAAGTCTGAATTTTTCTAGTGCTTTATCAAATGACAGAAGTTCTATGAATCACTTGAAAAGTGGCTAGAACAACTGAGGAACTGAATTTGTGGTTGTATTAATTTAAATGAATTAAATGTAAACATTAAAGTTGAGTAAAACATACATATTTTTTTTCCCTTAAACAAAAGTTTATGGTTTGGGTAGGACTGTTGTTAAGTGCTGCTGAGTTGGTTCTGATTCATACCGACCCTGTATAAGATTTCCAGGAATGGTTGGTGGGTTTCAACCGCCGACCTTGAGATTCTAATCAACCTTGCGGTACAATGCTAATCCTATAGTGCCACATCAGTACTAGGGTCACCAACATTCAGGAAACCCTGGTGGCACAGTAGTTAAACACTTGGCTGCTACCTGAAAGGTTGGTGGTTTAAACCCATGCAGCTGCTCTGCAGGAGAAAGTCTGGGGTGATCTGCTCCTAGGAAACTCTGTGGAGGCTGTTCCAGTCTTTTACATGGGATCAATATGAGTTAAAACCGATTCAGAGGCACCTACCAACAAGGGTCACGTTGGAGACACCAGGTGGTGACGTGGTTAATCTGCACAGCTGATTACAAGTTGAAGTCCACACAAGAAAAATCTGGTGATTTGCTTTCAAATCATCAGCCATTGACAACTCTGTGGCTTTTTCTGTTTGTTTCTTTTAACAGTCACTTTAACAGAATACAATTTTAGCATTTGGACTGAAAGGTGTTTTAAGTGTAAAATACATGCTGGACTTCCCAGACATGGTACAAAAAAATGAAAATTATTTCATTAATAGTTTTAAAACATTGGTAACCTGTTAAAATAATAGTTTCATAAAATAATATTATTTTCACTTAATCCATGTTAAGCAGGTGACTCCATATGATTAGTACTAGAATGTGAACCAAAAGGTCTGCAGTTCAAGCCCACCAGCTGCTCTGTGAAAGAAAGATGAGGCTTTCTGCTGCCTTAAATATTTAAAACGGCCTCGGAAACCCTCCACTCCCCCACAGTCAGGGCTGCAGACAACGCAGATTGTTCTGCTGTAACACTATTCTTGCCAGAAACCAATGCCTCCTCCACCACCCTCACCTCCCTTCCGGGTACAATGCTACTCCATAGGTGGTTTTCCTGCTGTGCCCCTGATCTGTAGGCCACTTTAATTCTCAAGAATCATAGTTTCTCAACCTACAGAACATGAATGCAAAAACCAGTGGCCAATCTGTACCCATTTCTTGTTTCTGAAAACATTTACAGAGAGGAAACCAGGCAAGTGGCAACTTGAGCGGTATCTTCTACTAGCTGGGGCATCAAGGGTCTCTAGTCCTTGTAAAGGACTGAATTCTTCCCAGTGTTCTCTGATAAGCTTGTCACTCACATCAGTTCCCAGTCCAGCTGAGCCTGGTCAATGTCATCCATTAACTTTATCAGCTTCTTCTTAAACTGATGCTCAAAACGTACATCGTCTTCAATAACGAGAGTCTTTTCAAGTTCTCGATCAATTACCTGTAAAGGTCATCAGTGGGAAGATAATCTATGAAAATTTTGATACCCTTTTTGACTAGTTAAGTAAGTATTAAAAATTAAGAGTATATAGTAGCACATTTTGTAAAACTTGATGGCTGGAACCAAATGTCTGTCAATAGTAGCACTGATATATATACTGTGGTACATTCATATACATACTGTGGTATATTCCTAGCAATCTGAAATCAAATGCAATGAAACATATGAGTGGAAAAGTACAAAAATAAGTAAAACTATTCTGTGCTACTAGAAGTCAGGATGGAGACTATATTCCTGAGGGACTGGAAGGAAATATGAAGGACGCACTTTTGGGATGCTGGAAATCTTCTGTTTTTTGATCTAGGTGTTTATTAACATGGATGTAT
>NW_006408721.1:1622033-1623247 GCF_000296735.1 Chrysochloris asiatica | reverse complement strand
CCACTCCAGGCTGGTCTGCTTCTCCTTTCTGGTGGAAATTCTGGATGGAGTTCAGGATTCCACCTATGGTCTTATGTATTGCAGAGGCTCTGCAGGAAGCCTCCTTCACTGGGCACGTTGTAGCCCCTTTGTAGGTATTCCAATCAGTTATAGGCAGAAGACAGATTTATAAGCTTTCTATAGTGGTATTTCTAGCTATTCCTTTCTCTCCCCGCTCAAGTGCCAGGGAAACCAAGATTCAAAAGACAGCCAAGCATCTTAACATTATTTCCCCTTCTTTGCCCATTCCCAGTATGTCTCAATCTCTGTATCCCAGAGGCCTGTTGTTACAAGGCTGTGCATACATCATTATTTACCTCTGTCCCACTTACACCATACAAACTTGCCTAATTTATTTCCCACCTGCCTTGTTCTTCCATTCCCCTCCCCCTTCTTGTGTATTGCTGCCCTCCCTGGCACCCAAACTATCCTGTGTCTATTTCTACCCTGTGTGCCACCATCCCCTCCTCCCCTCACTCTACTCCCAACATCCCAGTAAACAGCAAAGAGTCCACCCCCTTTAGTATGGGTTCTTTTTCTTAGTCTTTTACAATAGTGGTCCTATGCAGTATTTCTCCTTTTGTGAATGACTAATTTTATTCAGCATAATGTCCCCAAGGTTCATCCATGGTATGTGATGGTTTGCAGCTTCCTTGTTGTTCTTCAAGGTAGCATAATATTCCATTATGTGTATGTACCACAGTTTATCTATTCTTCCGCTGATGGGCACTTAAACTGTCTCCATCTTTTTGCTATTGTAAATAGTGCTGCTACGAACATTGGTGTGTTGTGAACATCTACCTACTCATGTATGGCTTGTATTTCTTGTGGGTAAACACCAAGTAAAAGAATTGCTGGATCATAAGGTATTTCTATTTATAACCTTTTGAGGCAGTGCCATATTGCTTTCCAGCGAGCAATCCCACCAGCAATGCAATCCCACCAGCAAAGCAATCCCACCAGCAAAGCAATCCCACCAGCAATGCAGCAGGGTCCCAGTCTCTCTAATGGCTAACCTCAAGCTCAGCTGTTCGAAACTACCAGCTGTTCTGCGGGAAATAGATGAGGCTTTCTGCTCCTATAAAGATTTACAGCCTCGGAAACCCTGTGCAGGGTCGCTATGAGTCAGAACCGACTCCACAGCACCTAACCACCACCACCACCACCACCACCAC
>NW_006408721.1:1615862-1617994 GCF_000296735.1 Chrysochloris asiatica | reverse complement strand
AACTTAAAGCAAAAAAGACAGCGAGCATTCAAGAGGCTTTCTAGGGAGCTCTTCTGTTTGTTAAAACTGACCCCCACTCTTCAATACCATTTCTATTAATGTCTTGATTGTAAGACATGGGTTCCAGTCTTGACTTTGATACTTGTCTGATTAAGAAACTTAATAGTTTTGGGTAAACCAGGTCCAGCCCTCTTGACCCACCTCCCATGGTTGTGTCTGTGATTTCTGGTGTGAAATCACTTAATAAACAATGACATCGTATGTCTATACAAGACATTCCTACTAATGACGAGAAAGCATTAATAAGTCTCAGAACAGCATCATCCCAACTGACACCAAGTACCCCTCCTTGCTTCTTTGCTGTTGACCCTGAGTCAACAGGAGATACGAAGGCACAGAAACTCTCAAGCATTGTCTAGAACATAATACCTTCAGAGCAGTTACAGCCTCATCTCATGTCCTCATGTCTTCATTTACCTACAAGACCTCACTCTCCTGTCTCATTACAAAACTATACATCTAAATAAAGCATTATTTACCTCCTTCCAGATAGAGTAGTGGCTAAGGAAGCAGCCAATTTCCCCCCTGGTTAGAGGCCTGGAGGAGTAGGGGTCTCGATAACCAGGCAGCATTTCAATATTCAGAGCCTTCAGCTGGCTGGTGTTGAGTGCCCTGCAGGACAGACACAAATGAAGAAGTTAACTAGCGGAGGTGTGCCCACCACAGAGGCCAGACAGACAGAGCCTCTGCACATGCGCAGGAAGACTTCGCAAGTTCCTCAGAGTCAATGTGCTATGGTAGCATCATGACCTCTGTGAACACAAGTGGGATCTCTTATATTTTTGTGTATCTCTTACAGTGTCCAACATTATTCTAAGCATCACTGATTTTTAAACTTTTTACTGACAACTTCAAAAAGAGGACTCTTCTAAAGTATCAAATACTAGAAGAGATGAAGGTGGGAGGAATGAGAGGAACTGTGTGTACACATCAGCATGTGTGTACCTTTCTTTTGGAGGTAAAATCTGGAAAAAGATGAATATAAAAATACCAGAGAAATATTTCCAAAAGTCTATTCTTCCATAAATGCAATTGAAATTCAGGCAACAATTAGCCAAATGAACTTTTCAGAACTCTAGAAGTTAACTAAAGGGTTGCAATAATCTGAAGGATGCTTATTTAGGAAAAACAACTGAACTTTAGTAATCTGTGATCTTTGTGGAAGAATGACTACTTCCAGATATTCAGTCATTGTAAACCTTAAGAATAGCAGTGGAGCACTCTCAGCACCAGATTATTGACTACTGAAACATGATGAAGAGTTCCCGAATATTGTCAGATAGAGTGCTGGAAGATTAGGTCCTCAAAATACCACTGGGAAGAGCTGCCTTCTCAAAGGAGAGTTGCCTGCAATGATGCAAATGAAATAAAGCCTTTGGGACCTTCACTTACTGATGGGACACAACTCAAAATGAGGAGAAACAGCTATACACATCCATTAATAATTGGAACATGGACTGTATGAAGTATGAAACTAGAAAAATAGGAAATTGTGAAGAATGAAATGGAATGCCTAAACATCAGTATCCTAGGCATTAACGACTCCATGGCATACCACCACCACCACCAGTGAGCTGAAATGGACTGGTATTGGAGATTTTGAATCTGTTACAGTTCACTATGTGATTCAATTTACAAATTGAAGAAGAACAGTGTCACATTCATCATCAAAAGAACATTTCAAGATCTATCTTGCAGTACAATGCTGTCTGTGATAAGATAATATCCATATGCCTACGAGGAAGACCAGTTAATGCTAATATTATTCAAATTTACAAACCAATCGCTAAAGCCAGTGAAGATGAAATTGAAGAATTCTACTAGCTTCTTTGGTCTGAAATTGATCAAACATGTAATCAACATGTATTGATAAATACTTGCAGTTGGAGTGCAAAGGTTGAAAACACAGAGGAAGGATCAGTAGTTTGAAAATATGGCCTTGGTGATAGAAATGATACTGGAGATCACATGATAGAATTTTGCAAGACCAATGACTTCTTCATTGCAGAAAACTTTTCAAACAACATGAAAGGTGAGGTCTATACATGTGGACCTCATGAGATGGAATACAC
>NW_006408721.1:1578561-1615497 GCF_000296735.1 Chrysochloris asiatica | reverse complement strand
CTGAAACTTGCTCTCCAGCACAGAGATGCTAAAGCAAGTGGAAGAAATGAGGAGGTAAAAGCTGAACAGAAAATTTCAAAGGGCAGCTTCAGAAGACAAAATCAAATATTATAATGAATCTGCTAATATTGCAAATTGAGGCTTGAATTTTTTCTTCAATTCTTTCAGCTTGAGAAATGCTGAGTGTGTTCTTTCCTGTTGTCTTTCAATGAGCAAAATGGAGTCCTAGTGTGGCACTGTGTGTTCAGCTGTGTGTTCATGCAATGGACTGTGAAGTCAGTTTGAACTGCAAAGTCTTCAGAAATCCTATACAGGGTCTTAGAGTCAGAACTGACTCAACAGCACTTAACAACAGCAACATGGGCAAAATATTGAATGATGCAGAAAGCATCAAAAGAAGATGGAAGGAATACACAGAGTCACTGTACCAAAAGGAAATGGTTGATGTCCAACCATTTCAAGTGGTAGCATATAATCAAGAATCAACGATACTGAAGGAAGAAGTCCAAGGTGTACTGAAGGCATTGACAAAGAACAAGGCTCTGGGAATTGATGGAATAAAAATTGATATCTTTCAACAAACTGAGGGAGCACTATAGTTACTCACTCATCTATGCCAAGAAATTTGACAAAGACAGCTGCCTGGCCAACTGATTGAAAGAGGTTCATATTTCTACCCATTTCAAGGAGAGGTGACTTCACAGAATGTGGAAATCATCAGACAATATCATCAATATCACATGCAAGTAAAATTTTGCTAAAGATAATTTTTAAATTGCTATAGCAGTACATTGATAGGGAGCTACCAGAAATTCAGGCCAAATTCAGACAAGGATGTGGAACGAGGGATATCATTGCTGATGTTAGATGGATCTTGGCTGAAAGCAGAGAATACCAGGAAGATGTTTACCTGTGCTTTACTGACTACAATGCAAAGGCTTGCAATTGTGTGGATCATGACAAGGTATGGATGACATTGCTGAGAATGAGTATTCCAAAACATTTAATTGTGCCCATGAGGAACCCATACATAGATGAAGAGATTGGCATTTGAACAGAAGAAGGAAACACCAAATGGGTTAAAATTAGGAAAGGTGTGTGTCAGGGTTGTATTGTTTTACTATATTTATTCAATCTATATGGTCAACAAATAGTTCAAGAAGATGGATTATATGAAGAAAAATGTAGCATCAGGATTGGAGGAAGACTCATTAGCAACCTGCAATATGCAGATAATACAACTTTGTTTGCTGAAATTGAAGAGTACTTAAGATACTCACTGAGGAAGATCAAAGGCCACAGTCTTAGGTATGAGTTGTACTTCAATGTAAAGAAAACAAAAATCCTCAACACTGGACCAATAAATAACATCGAGATAAGTGGCAAAAAGATTGAAGTTGTAAGAGACTTCATTTTTCTCAAATCAACCATCAACAGTCTTGGAAGTAGCAGTCAAGAAATCAAATGACGTGTTGCATTAGGCAAATCTGCTGCACAACACCTCTTTAAAGTGTTCAAGAGCAAAGATGTCAGTATGAAGACTAAGGTGTGCCTGATTGAAACCATGGTATTTTCACTAGCTTCATATGCATGTGAAAGATGAACAATGAATAAGGAAGACCATAGAAGAATTGATACATATGAGTTATGGTGTTGGAGGAGAATATTAAAAGTACCATGGACTGCCAAAAGAACAAACCAGTCTGTGTTTGAAGAAGTACAGCTAGAATGTTCTTTAAAAGCCAGAAATGCCAGACTTTGTCTCTCATATTTCAAACAGGAGGGGCCAATCCCTGGAGAAGGATACAATGCTTGGTAAAGTGGAAGGACATTGAAAAAAAGGAAGACCCCTCTTTGAGATGGATGAGCACAGTGGCATCAGCACTAGGTTCAAGTATAGTAACAACTGTGAGGTTGGCACAGGACCAGACAGTGTTATGTTCTGTTGTGTATAAGGTCACTAGGAATCATTATCAATTCCATGGCACCTAAAAAGCAACCACAATCTCATTCTGCTCTTCCTTGTTCCATGATAGTTTTGGAAACCAACAGCCTTGGTTGTTACAAAAACCAACTACCATGTGGTCACTGAAGGGGGCGTTGTAGGCCTGGAGCTCTCCTAAAGCCCTATCCCTGTGAAATAGTCACTATCTGACCTATTTGTCAGTTCCCTATAAAGCTCTATTTTGAGGGTTTGTCTATATTTGACCTAACTCAGAAATCATTCTGTGCTAACAACCCTATAATCAGGGAATATGTCCAAAACCATCAGTGGCAATTGCTTACCATCATAGGCAGGGTTACTGTTGGGATTTAACTAGAAGTTGACCAAAAAATTTCAAGGAAAAACTGGGGAATGAGATATTCATAGAGGGCTTTGAAAAGTCACATGCAGGTACCATACTGGGAATATATCTGAGAAAAAGACCTAAAAAGGACTTAATATCTCACCTGTGGCTGAACTTGAGATTCTGGGCAAGCAGAATGTTGAAGGCTATGGCAATGATATACACTGTCTGACAGGGCAATCAAACATACCCCATCATGCACATGGAGCCAGCCCCTGGGCAGAATGGATAAACAAGAAACAAACAAGACTGAAATAACTATATGCTGCCTCCAAGCGATGGTCTTTAGAGTCAAGGAAACAAATGGGTTGAAAGCAAAAGAACTGAGAAAGTTATACCATGTAAACACTACCACAAGAGAGCTGGAGTAGCTATACTAATACCAAACAAAATATATTTTAAGATAATACACCACTTTCAATAATGAATAGAACAACTAGACAAAAGAGTTGGGAACATCATAAACCAACTAGACCTAACAGACATCTGTAGAACACTCCACCAAAAAACAACAGAATACACATTCTTCTCAAAGGCACATGGAACATTCTCCAAGGTAGATTTTATATTTGACCATAAAGACATTGTCGTTAAGTGCTGTTGAATCAGATCTGACTCATAGCGATCTTGTATAGGATTTCCAAGGAGCAGCTGGTGAGTTTGAACTGCTGACCTTCAAACCGACTTGCAGTCCAATGCTTATCCCACAGTGCCACACCAGGACTCTGATAAAGACATCCATAAATTTTAAGGGGGACTACTAACTACGATGTTCCTATGAGTCAGAACTGACTTGATGGCACTTAAAAACAAAAACCTATCATAAAAATATCAAATAATCAAAGCCCAGAGACTCTGATGTGGGTGCCTAGGCCATACTTAGATAGACACTAATGAGAGTCTCTGAAGGAGTGATGAGAACTTGCATAGTAGCTTCTGGCCTAGGTGAGGATATAGATAGAAAAGGAGTCATTGCTACTCCAAGAAATCCCCCCAAAACACACACACACACACACACACACACACATACACAAAATTAATGAGTCAATTTCAACACATAGTAATCCTAAAGAACAGAGTAGAACAGTTCCATGAGGTTCCCCTGGCTGTAATCTTATGGGAGCAGACTGCCTCTTTTGCCCTACCTGAGCAGCTGCGGCATTCAAAACACCAACCCTTGGGCTAGCAGTATGCACTTAACCACTAAACCACCAGGGTTCCTTTCAAAGCTAACAGATAATATGAAAATGCAGGTTTTGTAAAACATCTATAGCATGAGATAGTGCCAAGTAAAAGGACTTAGCAAAGGAAAGCAAAACAGCTAGAAAGACCCTTCAAAGAAACTACCACAAGATCTGTGTAACTTTCCTGCCACGTTCCTGGGAAAAATGGACACTATAAGTGATTATCCCAGGCCAACTGTCAGACATCTTGTCTAACAGGGCATGCAGGCTGTGACATGTTTTCCTCAGGTCACCCCAGTCTCAGCCCTTTTCTCTGGAAGGCATTCCTTCCAGAACATTACAGAAAGCTAGACACCACCACAACCATGGGAACAACCCCAGAGGGAGAGGAAAATCACTGCAAGTCCAGTGAGGCACAAGGATCACTGCCAGATGGATTTCAAGCCTGCTCCACAGGGTGAGGTTAGTTTAAATGCTACTAGAGGTCAGACAAACGTCCCAAACACAGACAGCATGTGGCTGTTTTTAAAATGTGTCTATCAGATGTCAGCTTGAGGACCAAGGTGCACCTGACCCAAGCCATGGTATTTTCAATAATCTCATATGCATGCAAAAGCTGGACAGTGAATAAGGAAGACTGTAGAACTGATGCATTTGAGTTATGGCGTTGAAGGAGAATATTTAAAGTGCCATAAGCTGCCAAAAGAACCAACAGATCTGTGTTGGAAGAAGTGCAGCCAGAGTGCTCCTTGGAGGCCAGGATGGCCAAACTTCGTCTCTCATACTTTGGACATATTGTCAGGAGGGACCAGTCACTAGAGAAGGATATAATGTTTGGTAAGGTGGAGGGTCAGAGAAAAAGAGGAAGACCCCAATGAGATGGATTGGCCGGGTGGAGGCATTGATAGACTCAAGTGTGGCAACAGCAGCAATGTCAGAGAAAAGGAGGAAGACTCCCAGTGAGATGGATTGGCAAAGTGGCAGCATCAACGGGCTCAAGCATGGCAATACTTGTGAGGTTGGCCCAGGACCCGGAAGTGTTTTGTTCTGTTGTGCATAGGGTCACTATGAGTCAATAGCGACTTGATGGCACCTAACAACAACAACAACAACAACAACCCTTTAGAGGATGTTGAGCTTCAGTTCAGGGTGATGGAAAAATCTGGGAACAGTTCACGGTGATGGTTGAAGGCCATGGTGGACACAATTCACGTCATGGAACATGTGAACACGTTGATTGCTCAAATGGCAGATGTTTTATTACCTAAATAGTTATCACAATAAAAGAAAAAAAAATCATACATGCTTTAATGTCGGCAAGTTTCTCCCACCCAGGATTAGCTCATCCCAGTCACATCTGCAAAGGGAGTCACTGAAGGCTCATCCCAGTCACTGAAGGCTCATCCCAGTCACATCTGCAAAGGGAGAAAAAGCCAACTTACTTTCCATCCACAGCCTCGACAATCTTGACCTCAATCTCCTGTTCATACAGTGTGCGCAACATCCGGTCCCGCCTGTCCTTTCTGCGTTTGAGGTTTATCATGAAAATCTAACCCAGGAAGATAAAAGGAAAAGGAAACAAATTATTCAGGTCTTATTTTGGTCTGCTTGGAAAATTAAGTCAATACATAGACCAAAGCTTTAGGTAGACTAAACAGAGGAAAGATAAGGAAACTGTGGGGAAGATTTTAGGACCTGGAGGCAAGATGACACATGAAATTTCCTTATATGAAAAGAAGGCTGGGCTTACTGGTCAGAGAGACACTGGAGGAACCTGAGACTCTGGTCCATGGCCACCTTTCAGGTCTGCAACAGAACTCACCCTCATGGCCCAGTTTGCAGCCAAGCAGTATATAGGTATATAGGGGAAACAACAGCATGACTAAGGTACACTCACAGTGGAATGGCCTGTTGTTCAATATCAAAAGGGTAACCTTTACCTAAGGACAAAGTTGAGAAGGGCTGGAAAGGCGGGTGGAATGTTAATAGGAACCACAGAGAGGAAGTTGGGATAACTGTTGCTACATGGTGGTGGTGAAGTGCTGTCCAGATGGTTCCGACTCATAGTGACCATGTGGAGGTTTTCCGAGGAGTGGCTGATGGGTTGTTGTCAACATTGAGAGGTAACAAAGTGTATGGTTTGTGGAATGTAAAACTGATGATCTCTGTAAACCTCTTCACACAATTCACAATGAAAACTCTCCAAAAAAAAAATTCTTTACATGAGTTTCATATTAAGTGTATGAAAAGCAAATGATAAGAACCCAAACAGGATTGCTTTCAAACCTCAGAAATTTGTAGCACTTAACATTATTTTTTCTGATACTCATTGGTGAACATGCTCTCACTGCCCTTGAGACAGAAATGTTTAAAATGTTCAAGTTCAGGAGTCCGAGGGGAGTGAAAACCAAAATACTTGTATACTTAGCTGAAAGTTGAGAGACAATTTGGCAAGGGATTAAATTCAGAAGCAGATCTTATGAGTTTAGGTCCTGATTATTATTTAGCGGTTCAAACCCACCAAGCCGCCCCTTGGAAACGCTCTATAGGGTAACTATGAGTGGAAACCTACTGGGTGGCACTTAACAAAAATAGCAACCTCAAGAATACTAAATCTTAGCTATTATTACAATTTATACAGTAGACAAATTTAATTCAAAGAAGAAAAAGGTGAAGTCTTGACTCCTAACTTTTATTCCCCAATTTTAATAATTTCTATGCCAGAATCCTCCAGTTTCCTTAAAGAGAAGAGAATTTCTCTGCAAGAAGTAAAGAGATGGGGCCCACTCCTTGGGAGAAGCCCTGTGGGGAAAGGAAGGTAGAAATGGAAAAGCATCAATTTCCAAGCCATGTGTAAGACATGCAATAGCAGGGTCAGTGAAGACAAAGGCTCAGCTCTTCTTCCAGAGGGCTGCACAGAGCAAATACACATCACAAGGCCACTACAGGCAAAGTTGCAGTCCTGACAATTCCTGCACTTAAGGAACCACAGAAGGACTTGAAGCCTCATGAATACTATTGCTGTGGTTGTTGTTAAGTGCTGTGAGTCAATTCCAACTCACAGTGACCCTGTATAGGGTTTCCAAGGGTCAGCTACAGGATTTGAACTGCTGACCTTGTGGTTCACAGTCCAGTGCTGATCTTACAGAGCCACAGCAGGACTCATGAGGTAAGCCACCTATTATCCATCCCAATTGTACAGATGAAGAAGTTGAGGTATAGGAACTAGCCCAAGGTAAACAGTAAATAACAATGAGGACCCAAACTCAGATCTGCCTAAGAATTTAATCACTTGCCAAAGTGATTCTCAATTTTCAGCCACACCCAGAAGTCCACAAATGTTCTTGTTGGTGGTGGTGTTGTGCCATCAAATTGGTTCCAACCTATAGTGACCATGTATAGGGTTTCTGAGGAGTGGCTAGTGAGCTTTAACTTGTGGTGCAAATAGACTTTGCAGTCAAGTACATTAACCATCAAAGTAAATTAATGTTTTCATAAGGTCCTTTAGATACAAGTAGTAATAAACTCACTTTGATATATTAAATTAGTGTGCCAAGAGAGGGAGACACTCTTCTGACAGTCATTGTATGCTGCTGAGTTGATTTTGACTCATAGAGACCTTATGACATAGTATATGGTCTTATATGATAGAGCAGAACTGCCTCATAGGGCTTTCTAGGCTGTAATTGTTACAGCAGCAGACTTCCAATCTTTTCTCCCACAGAACTGCTGCTGCTGCTGTTGTTGTTGTTGTTGGGTGTCATCGATTGGGTACTGGCTCACAGTGATCCTATATACAACAGAATGAAACATCGCCCGGTCCTGTTAACCTTACAATCATTGCTACATTTGAGCCTGATGGGTGAGTTCAAACTGCCAACCTTTTGGCTAATAGCTAAGAGCTTAATCATTATATCACTTGGACTCTTCACACTTAGTATGGTGCAGCAAAGACCTGCGGGAATAAAGTCAGATGACCTTGACTTCAATCAGATGGACCATATGAGGATTTTGAGGAAGACCCTGTCTATAAAAGAGGGAAAAATTCATCTCTCAGTTTTGTATCAATTAAAACTTCTATGATACATGGTTTATGATAAAGTTGCTTGATGCTGTTGCCAGAGTAAAGCAAAATCAGGATAAAATAGAGGTTATACTGAGTTGTTTTCGTTTGGATCCTTGCTGGCATAACTCATCACCAGAAGGTTGGGGATTCGAATCCATCAGCAACTCTATAGGAAAAAGATGTTGCTGCCTGTTTCCATAAAGATTGTTGTTGTTGTTAGGTGCCATAGAGTCGATGCTGACTCATAGTGACCTTATGATCCTGGGCCAACCTCACTATTGTTGCCACGCTTGAGTCCATTGATGCTGCCACTTGGCCAATCCATTTTGTTGAGGGTCTTCCTCTTTTTTTCTGACCCTCCACCTAACCAAATATGCTATCCTTCTCCAGAGACTGGTCCCTCCTGATAATATTACAACCTTTGAAACCATGTGGGGCAGCTCCACTCTGTACTGTCAGGTCACTATGAACCAGAATTGACTTTATGGCAATGCGCCTTAAGCTTTGGATCACATGGTCATTCTGAAGGTGATAATATGCTGAATATCTTATCTATATTAACTTTTAACCCTTTCTTATGAAATACGCACACTTCTACATACTTGTACATCCCGGGACAAAGAAAACAATAGCGGAGTAACTGTACTCTTGTAGAAAATTATCAACTTGATTTAGGGTAAAATGGATTAACTGTGCCACAAATCCTTTGTTTACTTAACTGGATTAACTGAGTAATTATTGTTTTAAAAACAAAGCTTCTGTGGTGAATCAATTTGTCTTGTTGGTTGGGACTTTAACAGCATAGTGGGTGTGTTTCTTTAAATTTCACTGTCTTCCTGTTTAGAATCATATCTGATGGACCACGTTCCATCCTCTAATTTTACAAATATGGAAATGAAAGGACATTTTCTTGTGTATCAAAAAGGAGCACACACACACACAACAAAGAGAAAACTGCAACAAAAAATAGCCCTAGACCCAAGACCTCTCATCTGGGAAGACTTTAGTAAATTATAATGCAATCCCAGTCCCTGCCAGGCAAGTGCAATAAAAACTGTAGCCATGAAGGAAAAACACAAATTGCTCCTTCATACCGAGTGAAGAGTAAACAGAGAAAAGATCCAGGCAGCCAAATGTAGCCAAAACACCACCAACTAGGTCATGGAGTGCTACCAATGATGAAAAGGTCCTCAAAAATCCCTTTTTTGGTGGCTCCATACAATAGGCATTGGACTGCAAGCCACAAGATCTGCGATTCGAGTCCATTAGCCACTCCATGAAAGCAAGATGAGGCTGTCTGCTCCTGTAAAGATTTAGAAGTCTTGAAACCCTGTACAGGGTCACTGTGAGTCAGAACCATGTCTACGGCACTTAACAACAATCTCTGTTCCAGCCAGAGAGAGGGCTACATCCACAAGTAGATTTTCTGAGGCCTGTGTCCTTTTCTAGGGCTGGAGTTAATCTGAGGGTCTCTAAGAGTGGTCTTGTTCTGACACCCACTCCTGCCAAATAAAGGGCCAGACTTAGAAGATCCTGGTTTTGCTCCATTTTACCTGCTGTTTCATTCTCTTAGGGATGTTTTTTGGAGGAAAACAAATCATATTAGGTACAAACACTTAGGTTTTTCCAGGTAAAGAGCTGAAAGAGGGGGAATTGGTTAGAGCTTCAGAAGAGGATGCATGAAAGCTGGGTCAATATGTGATATGGGCAATATGTTCTGCCACCCTGACTGTGTTTTGAAAACTATTTACAGTTTAATTCCTCTTTAATCAGTTACCACTGCACCAATTCCAACTCATGTTTATTTCATGTATGTCCATAAACTCTACTCTGTGAAGTTTTCAATGGCTGAATTTTGGGAAATAGATAACCAGGACCTTTTTCCAAGGCACTTCTGGGTGGACTCAAACCTCTAACCTTTTGTTAGAAGCTGAGAGCATTAACTGTTTGCACCACCCAAGGATGCCAACTGATGGCCATTGGGTCGATTCTTACTCAGAGCCACCTGGCAGGACAGATTAGAACTGCCCCACAGGGTTTCCAAGACTGTAATTTTTACAGAAGCTGACTGCAACATGCTTCTCTTACAGAGTGGCTGGTGGGTTCAAACCATTGACCCTTTGGTTAGCAGCAAGTGCTTAACCACTTTGCCACCGGGGCCCCTCCCAAGGATTCGGTTGTTATTATTGTTGTTAATTTCCATCGAGTTGGTTCTGTCCCATAGCGACCCTGTATATGGTTTCTGAGGAGCAGCTGGTGGATTTGAACCACCGAACTTGTTTTTCAAACCGCCCTTGCAGTCCATTGCTTATCCTACAGTGCCACACCAGGACTCTACTGCACTGAAGTTCATCTCTTCTCATTCTGCCCTCTGTGAAGATGCATCATAGCTGATAACTTTTCCACTAAATAGTCATGATATGTTTTCAGTTTAATAAAGGAAATCCCAATTCCCAGTACCAGCCATCTTTAAGATGGCAGGACTTTGGAAGCATGTGTGTTCATGGTACAGGGTGATAAACAAGGTGTTTGTTTCCAAACAAGAGTGGCAATGAGGTACGCAAAGCACCAAGATTGGCCTGTAATATATCCAGAATCCAAGGAAGAATTTTATCTTAGTTTGTGGATTCCTAGGGCACTGTTGTAGCCTCTAGACCCCCAAGCTCTACCTGAAAAGGCTGGTCGGCAGCTATATGAGGGCCACAGGAAGAATCCAGTGATCCAGAATTATAATTCTGGCAGTGACAAGTATATGTACTGTCTATTCCCAAGTGGTTATTTAATGGTTGTGTGCTGTTGAGTTGGCTCTGACTCATAGCGACCATGTACTGAAGCTATAAATCTTTATGGGAGCAGAGAACCTTATCTTCTCCTGTGGAGTGGCCAGCAGACTTGAACTACTGACATTCTGGTTAGCAGCCCATCTCATAACCATTATGCTACCAGGATTCCTATTCCCAATATAGACATCTTTTTGTGTGCATATTCCTGGGGAGACAGCTCTTTAGATTTGTGCTTTATTGTTTTTGCAATAGAAACTTAATTATAAATACAGGTCTCAGAAAGCTATTATATTTTGGCCTACTGAAAGGTAGAATTTTATAATAAGTTTCTTGGTTCTCTTTTTTTTTGTCTTCTGAGCCTATCCTTCAATATTTCCCCTTATAAGAATAGCAGGAAGAAAACAAAAACGTGGTGTATTCCAGAATAGTTTTCAATCACTCAGATGTGGTGGGATAAAGTAGAAATCTTCCAACATCAAAACATGTATCTTCTTTACCTTAAACTTGAATCTTGATAAAAAAAAGATTGAGCAAGCATAACAGTACCTGTTCCTACAAAATAGCAAGTCACTTTCAATATTAAATTGCAATTTCTTTCTGGCTCAAGGACTAATTAATTTTTACCACGACCCTCCCTTTTTAAGATAAGAAACTGGGGCACAACAAAAATGAATAGCTTCTCCATGACTTCAGTGCCTTATCGGCAGACTTTCCCAGGCCTAAGGTCTTGCTTACTCTCAGAAGTTTGCTCGGGCTTGTGTTATACATACACATAGCACATCACTTGTATGTATACACGTGTGCACTCACACACACACACACACACACACACACCTTTCCTACCTCATCAAACCCCATCTTGTCTGGATATTTAGGGATCACGGAGACAAACTGGGAGGGTTCCATTGGAGGATGGTCAACTGGAAGACACAAGAAACATGAAGAGTGATTTGTTAGTGAAGGGATCTGAAGAACAGAATTTCATCTGCACACCTGCTTTCCCAGGCAGGAACATGACTTGGATGTCCAGGCCAGAACCTTACTGCTTAGTAGTTCTCTAGGATGATGGAGCAGCCTAGATACCTTTCTTGCTCCACAAGAACCTGGAGGTTAGTGTACTGGGTTTCATGAATACTTGTTTATTTGCAGACTACAATATTTTCTCCATTTCCCTTAAGATTTATTTTAAGAGTATCGGAGGCAGTTTAGGTTGTTGGGTAAGTGGAGGGGAACTCTAGAGTCAGACTACATGTGAGGTCCTGGGAGAGTAAGTTGACCTCTCAATGCCTGTTTCATCATATGTAAAATGTGGGAAATAAAAGTGTACCTCTTAGGTTACTGTAAACTTTAAATGCATACAAAGTACTCACCATAATAAATGAGAACAGTATATCATCAGTTACTCTTAGCTATCACTTACTGTGGTCCAAAATGAAAGAGCTAAAAAATAAGGTAGATTTTTTTTTAAATAATGTCTTTTTCTATCAATTAAAAATTGTCAAGGTCTGGGACTATTTTTATCTCATTAAGTCAGATTTAGTTGTGGGTATGCCAAAAGTCCTTTGGTTTAACACCTTCTCACCTCCAAGAGCCAGACCCAGAACTTGGTACAAGGTCCAAGGGAAACTTCCAGGTAGGAGGGACATTACAAATAGAATAATGAAATTTTAATTTATATGTCACTCAAAAAATAAGGTTGTTTACAAACTACATATTTTATAGATTGGAAGGCAATGTTGCTTAAAGAATCTGAGACAGTCTTGAAAATGGAAATTCTATGCACTCAATGAGTTTTCTTTAAAACTTAAGTAATACAAAAGAGTCCTGGTGTGGCACTATGGGCTAATGCGCTGGATGGCAAAGTTAGTTTGAACCCCAAGGTCGGTGGTTCAAGCTCACCTGTCACTCCTTGGAAGCCCTATACAGGATTGCTATGGGTCAGAACTGACTTGATGGCAGTTAACAACAGCAATATGAAAGAGGTTTAAAATGAGAGTTGGTAATTGGATTGTTTATAGACCATCTGTGACCGTTGTGACGACTGTTTACTAGTGTTCACGCTCCTTGATTCCAGACACATGAAAGGATTACCCTTCCTTGCCCTTGAAGGTGATCAAGGCTATTTGGCTTGTTGGGAAAACATATCATTATTGCTGCTCAACTCGCCAAGCCCTTCGCCTTCCCATCTGCCTCCCCATGGTGATCCCAGTAGTATGTGAGGACATAGAGAAGCAACAGATTTGAAGCAGCCTAGAAAGTCGCACCAACACATGGAAGGCAGCTGCCCAGGAGAGACGCCAGTACTGGCTGCAGACTTTACAAAGCAAGAGGAAAACCTTTGCCATATCAGCCAGTGAAATTCTGTCATTGTTTGGATATCCCAGCATAACTTGGCCCATCCTGACTGAGGTTCTGTCTAAATTCATACTGTTAATTTACCCTTCACAGATTTTAAAGAGAAACAATTAACACCCAGTTTATGACAAAATGACATAGAATTCTCGAATATAAAGAGACAGGTTCCCTAAGCCAAACACAAGAGTGAAGCTCATTACTTCAAATTAGATCCTTATAAGTCACAGGCACACAATGCAAGTGGGTCTGTTTTCCAACAGCAGCCCAGAATGCTTGGATCCTTCCTGCTCCACTACACTCCTCATTCATATCTTTAAAAATCAACTAAATATTGAATGAAGTCCTGGTGTAGTGCTGTAGGATAAGTATTGGATTGTTAACCACAAGGCCAGCGATTCAAAATCACCAGTTGCTCCTTGGAAACCCCATACAGGGTTGCTTTCAGTCAGAACTGACTTGAAATAACACATAACAACAATAACAAATATTGACTGAGGACCCACTATGTACAGGGCCAGGTTTTTAAGAGAAAGAAACATATTGTACAAACTCTTTTCTATTCAAAGTGTTGTTTAATGAGCAGTCTAGCTCTGGTTCCCTGGACCTTAGACCTGGGAAGGGTTACATTCTGCGTTCCCCTTTCAAAAGGCTCTGGTCTCCATTTGGCACACAAATGGCCTGCATGGCTTTAACATTTCAGCCAAAGAGACTGCTTTTAGCCACTCTGCTTCCTTCTAATATGAGCAGACATTGTGTTCACAGTACAAGTGTCCTGAAAAAGCCACAAGTGGCTGGCTCCAGAAAGCCACCTTTGAGCACATTGCATTAGACAAATGTGCCTTGGTTTGCCTCTGACAGCAGAGCTCAGCCATAGAGGAGCACTGAGAATGACATACTGGGTCAGATCTCTGAGACTTACAGGGGGTGGGAAGTGAGGGAGTAGGAGTGGAGGGGGATGTGTCTTTCATGATGTCACATTTGAAGATCGGGTATACCCCAGCATCTGTTGGTGGTCATGTCTGTCTCCATCATTCACAATTTATCTAGTCTCTCACTGAATCCACACAGAGCTCCTCCCTGTACCACCATTTAAAACACTGGGTTTCACTGGGCTCCTGGACACTTGTGAGAACTGGGAATAATAATAACCCAGTTGCTGTTGAGTCCATTTCTATTCCTCATGTTTGTCAGAGTAGAAATGTGCTCCAGCGGGTTTTCAGTGACTGACTTTTCAGAAGGAGACCATCAAGCTTTTCTTCCAAAGAGACTCAGCATAAATTTGAACCTCCAACTTTTTGGTTCTCAGCTAAGCATGCTAACCATTTGTAGCAGCCAGTGACTGCAGGAATAATAACAGCTCTTGTTATAAAGATGTTATCCCTCACTGAATGCCGGACCACACTCCTGATATACAGGTATACCTTGGAGATATTGCAGGTTTGGTTCCTGACCACAGCAATAAAATTAATAGCGCAATAAAGAAAGTCACACACATTTTTTGGTTTCCCAGGGCATATTAAAGTTATGTTTGTGCTATACTGTCATCTATTAAGTGTACAGTGCATTATGAAACAGTTTGAAATATTGTGAAAATGACCAAAATCTGGCATGAGGTGAGCTGGAAAATGGTGCCAATAGATTTGCCCAACACAGGATTGTCACAAACCTTCAATTTGTAAAAAACACAGTATCTGTGAAGGGCAATAAAACGAAGCACAAGACAATGCAGTATGCCTGTGTATACTCTCATATTTCTGAATCTTTGCAAAATGCATCATGGAATAAGTATGAGTGTCTCTATTTTCATACACAAGAAAGCAGATTTAAATAATTTGCCCAAGGTCACAGAGCTGGTAGAGTTGGGATTTGAATTTAGGTCTGACTCTTGCACCTAAGCTCCCAATTCCTATCTACACAGCCCTCACCCCACCCTGCCCCCAAACTAGTTCTTGGAACTCATGGCATCATGTTGGCTTTGGACAACTGAACTGGGTTCACAGTTGTTATATCTTTACTCTTGAGTGACCATCCACGGCTGCCCCTTTTGTGGTATACATTAGAACACACCATCCAGTGTAAGGTCACCAGCCCAGTGGTATCCAAACCTGATTTAGGAGATTGTACTTGGATCAATTCCTAACACTTGTTCTGCAGAATTTCTCCTGACTTGTTGTTGTTGTTGTTCTATTACTGTTTCCACCTCCACAGTTTAGGTCCTCACTCACCATGTCTGGGGCTGTCTTGCTATTTTCTTAGCTCGACATGTTCTCAGTCTTGCTTTATTCAAACTCATCCTGAACACTAATGTCAGAATCATCTTCCTCAAGCTCAGTGCTGACCTCCACTATGGCTGGTACACCAGATATTTAGGTACTTTACAATTTGGTTACTGCTTTCAATTCATCACATTTTAATCTTCACTTTTCTTTTCTTTTTTAAATAGATGAAGAAACTAAGACCAAGGCTGAAACTAGGTCTCAGAACTTCAGACTTCAGACCCACTGATCTTAATCATCTTTGTTGTTGTTGTTAAGTACCGTGGAGTCAGTTCTGACACATAGTGACCCTACACAGGGTTTCCGAGGCTGCAATAAATCTTTACGGGAGCAGAAAGCCTCATCTTTCTCTCGTGGAACAGCTGGTAGTTTCGAACTGCCGACCTTGAGGTTAGCAGCCTGATTCACAACCACTATGCTACTAGAGCTTCTTTGCATGCCTCCAAATGAACAGCCACCTGAAATAGTTCCTCCCTCCATTTGCTCTGACAGGCTAGACCAAGCACCTCATTGCCTCACAGCCCATTTACATCTCTCCTCTTTAGAAGCACTACTCTCCTGCCATTTGTCCCCAGTGGAAGCACACCCCCAGTTCTCTGTACGTCTTCCAGTGTGCTGAGTGAGTGAGTGCCTGTGCAGTGAAGGGCACTGTGCTTTCAGTGAGTGTTAGACATTGTGGTGGTAGTTATTCTACTTCATCTCCCGCCCCAGCCACACTCCTCAAGTTTGCCCTCTGACACCGTGTTCTGCCATTCCTGTATCTTAAGGCCTATTTTCTTAAAGTCTTTCTCCCTTCTTGTTTTAATAAACATTTGGTTTTCCTTTAAGGACACTGCCTCTCTTTCAGCTTTCAGAATGGAGGCTGATTTTTCTCTAGTATCCTAACTCACTCAAAACAATTATTTCTTTATCCTTTAAAATCCTCATCCTCTTTAAGGTAGATTTTAGCATCCCTCTATCTCCTCATCATTGTCCTGGTGTGATGCTGTAGGATAAGCACTGACTGCTAACCCACAACATTCCTCAGAAACCCTATACAGGGTCACTATGAGTCAGAACTGACTTGTAACAACAATCTCCTTATTATGTCCCTCAGGCACCAACGACACTAAACTCTGGATCAAGTCTCATTGTCACTGACATCACTGGCATGCCTGGCCTTCACTGTCTGGTACTGTACCTGGAACCCTCAACCTCCACACTGGGGATCCATCCAACAACCTTAATGCTGACTTTAGTGTCAACAATCATTCTTCTTTCATTCCTGAGTGGCCCACTATCATATCAGATCCAGCATACCCACAGGTCTTCATTATCTTCCACACCCAGCCTAGATTTCATGGTTTAACACTCTCAACACTTTCTTTATGAAGACTTAATTCCCTTCAATTCATCTTGCCTGGTAAAACTCCAAGTTTTGTTCAACTAAATTGTTCACTTACTCAGCATTAAGAAGATGGCTGCAGGATATATTCACACAATTGTGTTCATTGAGTGGCTTCAAAATTATAAAGGATAACTTCAGTAGTCAAGTTAGTACTCAAGTAAAAACCAGAATCACTTGACTCCATGTGTTACATAGTAGAACTGAGCCCCAAACGGTTTTTTCTTGGTTGTAAACTTTTTGGAAGCAAACCACCAGGTCTTCTTCCCATGGCATGGCTGGGTGGCTTTGAACTGCCAAGATTTCAGTTCATTGTTGTTGGCCTTCTTTGGGATGATGACATTGAGCATCTCCATGGTCTCTTCACACAGATGTACTTGATTAGATTTTGGTGCCTTCCACTAGGAGAGATCCATGTGTATAGCTGTTTTTTATGTCGTTGAAAAAAAGTATTTGCGAAGAATGAGTCCTTGCACTTATAAAATTCGATCGTCATCTCCATCATTGTTTTTATCACCAAGGCCATATTTTCCAACTATGGATCCTTCTTTCCAACTTTGATATCCCAATCACCAATAATTATTGATAATGCATTTTGATTGCATGGTTGATCAGTTTCAGACTGAAGAAGTTGGTTTGTTGTTGTTACTATGTGCTTTGGAGTTGGTTCCGACTCATAGCGACCCTGTACAGGGTTTCTGAGGCTGTAAATCTTTATGGGAGCAGAAAGCCTCATCTTTCTCCCTCAGATCAGCTGGTAGTTTCAAACTGTTAACCCTGAAGTTAGCAGTGCGATTCATAACTACTACACTACCAGAGCGCCTTCCAATTTCATCATTACTGGTTTTAATGGTCTGTGCATAAATTTGAATAACAGTGGTCTTCCTTGTAGGCGTATGGACATTATCCTATCACATTGTACTTTAAGACAGATATTGAAATTTTCTTTTTGACGACAAATGCAACAATATTCTTTTTCAATTTCACGTTCCCCAAATAGTGGGTTCAAGCTGTTGACCTTTCAGTCAGCAGCCCAAAGTGTAACCCACTACACCACCAGGGCCCCTTGTAATGAATAACACAACTCCTCAAATGCTGTGTGACTAGTATAAATAGTCCCTCTTTTGGAGGTTATTCCTGACATCCTCCTCTAGACAGTGTGGACTAATTACTTCCTTCTTTAGCAAGTACTGATTATAGCACATAATAGTAAATAGCTACGGATCATTGAGCATTTACCAAATCTGACATCTTGCTAGATCCAGAGGCAGCAACAACACAGTGTTGAAGGACATTAGAATTAGAGAAAGCAGGATTGGTGCAACATCTGTCATCTGTTTAGTGGAATGACCCAGGTCAAGTCACTTAACCTCTCTATGCTTCAGCTTCTTCACCATTAGCCTGGGAATAATAAAATTCCTTACTGAGTGATTGTAACGATTAACGATATAATGTACAAAAAAGTGCTTAGCAGGGGTATCTGTTAGGTCATCAGCTATTGTGAAATCAGAGTCCCAATGGTTCTTGTTGTTATTAGACTTTTTGCAGACATTCTGGAGAAGCTGTATAAAAACTTGATAAGGTATCATTATCTCCAGTTACAACTAAGGAGATTACATTACTTAGCTCAGATCAATAATTAAAAAGCAACAAAGCTAGGGTTTAAACCCATGGCACAAAATGCTATTATAGCACGAATCACATTGATGACAAGGATTTACTATGTACTCAGCTCTCCACCTAGATAGGAAGCTTTCTGAGGGCAACATATTTAAGGAATGAAATAAGGAACATGAGAATGAATCTCTGTGTTTTAGTCAAGGCAGACTGGGGGCTTGTGAGCTTCCAGCCTTGGAAGATGGAGAAGTGGAACACAAGCCATCCCTCTTGCTCCTGGGTCACTCACTCATTGCTTCTATCTGCACATGGATGTGGTTCTCGATGTCCTCCTGCAGGGTCTGATGGGGCTTCAGGGGGATGGGCACGTAGCCATAGTGCTCTCTGTTGCAGAGGTACATCTGGATGCCTGAGGACCCAAGAGAGACAAAGCAAACCAATCAGAAATCATAGCACTTTCCTTCTATATGACAGCAGAGGGAAAGGAGATTTGAGGGTGACTGTGACAGCTAGACATGAACTTGAATGTGTAATTGCTCCAGGTCCTATCTGTAGATCTCAAAATGCTCCTTTATAAAGAAAGTAAAACACAGCATTTGGAAGCTAATAATAACACTGGGCTATTCTTCAGCTCATAGGAAATGGATTTTTTTCTCTCTGAAGAAAAAGCATGCTGCTGGCCTGAGATTAACACTACAGGCATGAAGAGACTGAAAGGAATTCTAATTCCAGGGAGCAGAATGGAACATTGTAATCTGCCTACAGGAAATAGGGGGAAATAAGGAATAGAATCCATATTTGATATGAAAGCAAACAGGAAAACCATGACAGATTATGAAAGGACTATCTAGAGCAATAACAACAACAACAACAACAACAAAAAAAAAAAAACAGAAAAAAAAAAGCAAAGGAAATAAAAAATTTCTAGGATTCTCCTTAGTTTTGCTTCTTCTTTTCAAAAATCTGGATTTGAAGCCAACCAACAGACATGAAACTTCTATAATAGCTTCATAAAGGAACAAGAGAAAGCCTGCATTTCACGTCTTGTTAAATACCAGAAATACACCATGGCTCTCTAATATTCAGTGCTTGTTTTTACAGTCCCAGCTAGCTAATTCAGAGAGTTACAAATCAGACAGCTAGGGATATAAAAATAAAGATGTTCTTATATAGATTCAATTTCTGACAGTTCTGACAAATGAAACAACGCTTCTAAGATGAGTTTGCCAACCTCTGGTCCATGTGCCCAATCTCTGATTTGTTAATTGTGCTTTCCATAGAGAGAAATATTTGCATAGGTGACGTCTCTATTTTGTGCAATGAAATTTCCTCATGTCAGCAGCATCACCTACCAAATCAGGTGGAGCTGTCTCCTGGCATTAACAGAGAGGAATGAGGAAAGAAAAGAACCTTTATTCTCTTTTACTAAATCTGGCTTGAATCAGGTCTGGTCCACGAAATACTGTCACTTCTCTTGCCTTTAAGTGAACTTCTATCTCATTAGCTCTGCTGTCTGTTCACATGAATGCTTCTGGGGAACTTCAAATGTACCGTCCATGATGAATTCAGGAAGTGGAAGAAAAAAGATGTAATATTTTGGTTGTCACTCTACAATAATTAACTAAATTATTTTACCATTTAACTTTCCAGTGCTTGAATGAAAACAGAAGATGATACCTAGTCAAGCTATCCATGAGTGTGAGGGTACAAAAGGCATTTTCAATCATGCAAGTTCCTACAATATTTATTTCTTTGTATTCTTTCTCACATAATTACTGGAGGATGTGAAGAAAGAAGAATGGCGTGAAATGAGAATATTACACAGAATGAGAAAGACACAAAAAACAGGAGAGTCGATGTTAAAGAGAAGAGAAAAGAGTACCAGGTTTACAGCGGTGGCCGCAGCCAGATTAGAGTGTCTCAGAAGGTTCTAGGTGAGACATCTTTACAAATGTGCAACAAGAACAACAGATGAATCTGAATATGCTCAGAGGACTTTTAGATAACAAGTTATTAGTTTTGGATTGCATTAGTAACAATAAAACTAAGTTGCCCTCTCTATTAAGTTATGAAAAGAAAATTAACTCTAGTGTGCTCATTGGTTTACCTTGGAACTGGATTTATGTGACTATAACAACATAAACATTGTAACTAGCTCTAGCTTACATTACAATGCAACTATATTGAAAGGATGGGGCAATGGGAAGGTGTGTTTGCATGGTGAGAACAAAAGGAGACAGAGATAATAACTCATCTTTTGTAATAGAGAACCAATAGATAATGTATAAAATAAAGCCAAACTGAAAGAAGCAGCACTGTAAGTGTGTTAAATATTGTATTAATATATATAATCATATATAAATCATTAAAAGATTAAAAAATTTAAAGTCATTGTCTTCTAGAAAAGGGACATTATGCAAGGGATGGTAAAAAGGGACTTCTATTTTCTAATTAACCTTGGGGGACTATTTGAACTCTTTAAACAATGTGCACAGATAATTTAATAAAATACCTGTATAATGAGGAAATGTGTTGATAATTACATAAAGGATGGAATCAAACACAGTGAAAGCTGCTTCTAGAGAAAATAATTTTCCGTTTGAAAAAGAAGAGTGACTCATACTAGACTTTGAAGGACTTTGCTTCTCTTTCAAATGTTTTCTTCAACTCACATAGAACCCTAACAGTGTAGATGATAAAATTATCTGTATCCTGGGTGATGAAAAATTAAGCCCAGAGAAGCTGTAACTTGTTCAATGCACACCCTTCATCTCTTGCCTCTTCTGAATGGCCACAGTCATTTAGACTGGCTGGCACCAGGAATGCTTTCTGTGGACATAAATAAAGCCCAGAACACTGGCCACACAATGGGATGTGAACTATTGACCCCAGCCTCATTCCAGCCTATGACTGACTATGTTCTCCTCTTGGGCTAATGGGACAGCCAAGCCCCCAGCATATCTTCTTAGTTGTCACCTACATGTGATAATGACCCGAGCCTGAGGTGAAAGATGAAGGACCATGGTTTGTGATTGGATGGTCCTGTTGGGGCTATGGGGACCTTTATTTCCTTTAGGATGCTTTAAAAATCAGGCTTCAGTGGATGATACAATAGCTAGGTAGCTTTATCAGAGTGAGAAGACAAGAATTCAAATCACCTTTCCTCAAGACTATCTCAAGGGAAAGGGGAAATGCTTTGACACAAAGAGGGAAGAGAGAAGAGCCTAGAGACACTCAGTGGTCTGAACATGGACTCCCAGGTTCATCCATGTCTCTCCTTAAAACACTTCAAGGCACATAAAGTGAAAACCTTATGACCACACACTGTCAGAAGGCACATTCATTCCATCCAATGGCAGTGGTGGCTTTCTGCCTTGACTCTGGTCCACTTTGCAGTCTACACCACAGCTCCTGCCCTTGGTTTTTACTGCTTCACCCTGCTAGTTGTTTGTCCACGAGAAGGTCTTGTCTCCTCAACTAAGAGCGTCAAACACTAAAGACTTATGCATTGATCCTCTTTTTCAATTTTCTGTCTCCTCTCCCACCTGAATCATGAAGTCCTAGTGAATAGGCCAAGGGCAGACCTTAAAAAGATCTACCCAGCCTGTGTTACTCTTCCTGGCAAAATATCTGGTTATTGGTTTTTGTTTTTTTAAATATGTCAGAGTAATTTAGTATGTGGGGTCACCATAATGCTTTGTGACTGACATATAAAGGGAGACTCTATTAGGTAATGATTGTTGTTCTATCATAACTCACTTTCCTGAAATATCCTCATTTTAAGTGCTGAAGATAAGAGGCTGACACAAATTGAAGGAAAGAGAAGGCGCTAATTTGCTTTCCATCCTGCAGAAGTCAGAACAAATCACTGACCCAGTTTCCTTGAGGACTGATGCAAGAACCTTCATGAAAACTTCCAATCCCTCTGAGGATTAAGAACCTTGCCTTTGCCCTGACACAAGGCCTAAAAAATGTCTACATTTGGCCAAAAGGTCTCAATTGCTCTAGCAGATAGGCAGGGGAATCAACCTTGCAGATTTCCACCAAATTTGCTCATTTCTAGCAAACCTAACACTGAAGAGTGAGCACAAGTATAACTTCAAGCACAACCTCAGCTGTGCAAGTTATAGCTTGAATTTCTATTAACATTCTCTGCTGTCTTTGTATCATTTCTTTCACCCTAATGTATATGGCAACAATGAGTTTATTCACCATCTTCTTAGTTTCTAAACTAATTTATACTATTGGATAAGTGGTAATGAGACTTGACTTCCATCAGGAAGCTCTTAATTATAAAGTTTTTCTTTAGGGTTGTGGTATGTTTCTGTTGAACTGCTTTAGCAAATTCTGTCCTCCTGGATTAAACATGCAAGGTGAAAGAAAAGAAATATTTCTCCCTACTGATCCATCTTTCTCTGAAAGCCCACACCCCACTGGAATTGTGGGCCCACCAGTTCAGACTTACGCCTGGCTTAGAGACTATGGCAGAGCTGCTGGCTGTCTCCCTCCATCACTGCTCTCCTTCTTCTGTAGTGACAGAATTGGGGCCTGTGACTATGTAGTTTACAGAGTGCATGATGAGGGTTGTTCTCTGTGATGGTTATAACCCAACTTGACTAGGCTCTGGTACCCAGTTGTTTGGTCAAACTCTAGTCTAGTTGCTGTTATGAAGTAGTTTTATGTGACTACATCAGTTGGCCTTAAATGAATCTTCCATAATGTGTGTGGGTCACTACCAATTGGCTGAAGGCCTTGAAAGCAAAAAGGATGTGTTCTGCCTGCAGATTACAAATAGACATTTTTTCCAGACTCTTCATGATTCTTCTTCTCATCTCTTGACCTACAGATTTTGAGTAATAAGACTGCAGGAATTTCCAACTTGTCACCTGGTAAGATATGGATTTATCAGCCCTGCTATTAAATAAGCCAATTCCTTAAAGTAGCTTTCTCTCCCTATAATATAGTATAGATAATATTATATATGACCATATATGCAATATAGTATATCAAATGTATATAATATGTATACGTTATATAGGAGCACTAGTGGACCAACTGTTATGTGCTTGATTACTAACCAAAAAGTTGGCTCTTTGAACCCACCCAGAAGTTCACTGAGAGAAAGACCTGGTGATTTGCTTCCATACAGATCACAGCCTAGGAAGCTCTATGGGGCAGTTCTACTTTGTAACATGGGATGGTTGTGAATCAAAAATCCATTTGATAGCGCCTAACAACAACAGCATATATAATGTAATGTAATGTAATGTAATGTAATGTAATGTAATGTTGTTGTTGTTGTTATTATGTGCCATGGAGTCGGTTCTGACTCATAGTAACCCTGTACAGGGTTTCCAAGGCTGTAAATCTTCATGGGAGCAGAAAGCCTCATCTTTCTCCCGTGGAATAGCTGGTAGTTTCAAACTGCTGACCTTGCGGTTCACAGCCTGATTCGTAACCACTGCACTACCAGAGCTCCTTATATAATGTAGTACTACATATATTTTTTCCTATTTTCTGTTTCTCTAGAGAACCCTATGACATTCTCTTAAATAGCAGAAGAATGCCCTCCCCTCTATGTTTTTGGCTCCATAACTGGGAAGTATCCATGGTGATGAGAAATCTTGGATCATGTAGATAAGGGCATACTTCATGGAGCATAGAGAAGCAATGTAGAAGAAATTTGAGTCTCTGAGTTTGTGGAACAGAGCCACTATACCACCTTAGAATTTTTTGAAAAGAAATGCATTTCTGTTGAGATTTTCACCAGTTTTGTTTTGCACCTATGTTACAGTTTCCTAATTAATTAAGTGACTACCCTCATATAACTTATCTTCCCTACATCTGCCTCTCCTAACCCCTTCAAAATACAAAGTGGATTTCTAGACAAGGGCTAGCCCTGCCTCTTGACCATTGGTACTCACAGTGGGTGCCCAACAGAGGTGTGGGCCTGGTTATTGCGGGCAATGAAGTGCCATTATCTAAAAACAAAGTTCATTTCCTTACATAGGAGATTTCTATTAAGATGTAAACAGTACCTGCTTGCCTGCTGGAGAATGCAAAGACAATGATATCATCAAAGGTCCATGTGTAGTCCTGGTGTGGGGGATAGAACATCAGCTTGTCAGAGGCCTCCTTCCTGAGATCAATGAGGAAAGTGGAGTGGACCATGGGGACGGGAAAGCAGCCAATCCTCTTCCATTCTCTAATCTGAAGGTAGTCTGGGGTCCGTTTATAGAAGCCCTGTAAAAGAGCAAGTAGATGGGCAGTGTTCTCTGACCTGAGGGCAGCAGCACTCCTGGTCAGCATTTAAACTGTTTCCTTCTAAGTCATCACTGGGTAATGCAAGCTCCAAACAAAGCCACCTCATGTCTCTTCTTTTATCCTAGGAATTTTCAATTGAGCTCAAGAAATGTTCTCTACATATAAAACAACCCTCAAAAATCTTGATTTCAGAAGCAATTTTGTTTTTAGGATCTCTGATTTAATCATCACATAACTGTGTATTTTATGTCAATATAATTGCATTGCTTTTGCTGTTGTTAGTTGCTGTAGAGATGATTTTGACACATGATAGTCCTATGTGTGCTGACTAGAACTTTTCCATAGGGTTTCCAAGAAGCAGATGGCCAGGTCTGTCTTCTAAGGTTCCTCTGGGTAGATTTAAACTGCCAACCTTTCAGCTAGTGGTCAAGCTAATAGCTTTTTGTGCTACCAAGGGACTCCGATAACTACTTTAGGAGGTGAAGTAGTGAAAAGCACAGCTTTTGATGCCAAACAGCCTGAGTTCAAATCCCACCTCACCTTTTATTGAAAAGTCAAATTATTCAACCTTGCTCTACATATTTCCTCATCTGTAAATCTAGGATGATGACATTATCTATTAAATGTCTGAAAGGATTAAGTTAGGATGTTGTTGTTAGCTGCCATCCAATCAGTTCTAACTCATAGTGACCCTATGCACAACAGAATGTGATACTGCCTGATCCAGCACCGCCTCACAATTATTACTGTTTGAGCCCACTGATGAAACCATAGTGTCAGTCTATTGCATTGAGGATCTGCCTCTTTTTTGCTGGTCTCTCCTTTGCCAAGCATGATGCTCTTCTCCAAGGACTGGTACTTTCTGATAACTGGTCAGAGTTCTAGTTTTCAGAAGTCTCAACATCCTCACTTCTAAGGAGCAGTCTGGCTGTGTTTCTTACAAGACAGACTTGTTTGTTGTTGTTGTTGTTGTTATGTGTCATGGAGTTGGTTCTGACTTACAGTTGGTTCCGAGGCGGTAAATCTTTACAGGAGCAGAAAGCCTCATCTTTCTCCCACGGAACAGCTGGTAGTTTCAAACTGCTGACCTTAAGGTTCACAGCCCGGTTCCTAACCACTACACTACCAGAGCTCCTTTCTTGTAGTCAATGGAATTTTCAATATTCTTTCCCAACACCATAGTTCAAATACATTAATTCCTTTTTGGTCTTTCTTATTCATCGTCTAGTTTTTGCATGTATATGAGACAGTGCAAAATACCATGGCTTAGGTCAGTGTTCAGCATTTCTCACACTGAAAGAACTAAAGAAAAAAATTCAAGTCTCAACTTGTGATATTGAAGGATTCTATGGGTAAACTATTGAATGATGCCGAAAGCATCAAAAAAAGGTGGAAGGCATACATTGAATCACTGTACCAAAAAATGCTGATCAAATCCAACTGTTTCAAGAGGTAGCATATACTCAAGAACTGATGGATGGTATCGAAGGAAGAAGTACAAACAGCACTGAAGGCAATGGGTGAAAAACAAGGCTCTAAGAATTGATGGAATACAAAGTGGAATATTTCAACCAATGGATGCAAAACTGGAGGTGTTCAATCATGTATGCCAAGAAATTTGGAAGATGGCTCTGGCCAGATGATTGGAAGAGATCCATATTTGTGCTATTTTCAAAGAATCTGTGCTTTTCCTAACAGAATCACCAGACAATATCATTAATATCACATGCAAGTAAAATTTTGCTGAAGATAATGCAAAAATTGGTTATATAGCATATTGACAAGGAGCTTCCAGAAACTCAAGCTAGATTCAGAAGAGGACAAGGAACTAGGGATATCACTGCAAACGTTCGATGGATCTTAGCAAAAAGCAGAGAATACCAGAAAGATGCTTACTTTTGCTTTATTGACCATGACAATGTATTTGACAGTGTGGATCATGACAAGCTAAGCATAACTGTACAAAAAGTGGGTATTTCAAAACATCTGTGTACATGAGAAATGTGAACATATGCCAAGAGAGTTGTTTGAACAGAACAAGGGGATACTGATGGATGGCTTAAAATCAGGAAAGGTGTGCACCAGAGTTTTATCATTTCACCGTATTTATTCAATCTGTATTCCTAGCCAATAATCTGAGAAGCTGGACTACATGAAGAATAATGTAGCATCAGGATTGAGGATGACTCACTAACAACCTTTAATATACAGATGACATAATCTTGTTCCCTGGAAATGAAGAGGATTTAAAATATTTACTAATGAAGATCAAAGGCTACAACCTTCAGTATGGATAACACCTCAATGTAAAGAAAACAAAAATCCTCACCACTAGACTAATAAATGGTGTCATGATAAATGGAGAAAGGATCAACTTTGTCAAAGACTTTTTTTTTTTTTTTTTCTTGGATCCACTATCAACACTTATGGAAGAAGCAATCAAGAAATGATATAGTGCATTAGGTAAATCTGCTGCACATGACCTCTTTAAAAGTGTTCAAGAGCAAATATGGCAGCTTGAGGACTAAGGTGTGCCTGATCACAGTCATGGTATTTTCAATTGCTTCATGTGCACGTGAAAGTTGGACAACGAATAACGCACACTGTAGAAGAACTGATTCATTTGAATTATGGTGCCAGCAAAGAACATTGAAAGTACCATGGTCTGCCAAAAGAACAAACAAATCTGTCTTGGAAGAAAGAGCCAGAAGGCTATTTAGAAGCAAGGATGGTGAGACTTGGTCTCTTGTTCTTTGGATATGCTATCAGGAGGAATCAGTCCCTGGAGGAGGACATCATGCTTGGTAAAGTGAAGCATCAATGAAAAAGATGAAGACACAGTTACAGCAGCAATGGAACAATTGTGAAGACAGCACAGGGCGAGGCAGTGTTTCCTTTGGTTGTACTATGAATTGGAACCTAACCACAACAGATCAGGTGCACCTTAGTCCTCAAAGTGACATCTTTAACTTTGAACACTTTAAAGAGGTCTTTTGCAGAAGACTTGCCAATGCAATATGCTGTTTGATTTCTTGATTGATGCTTCTGTGGACACTGATTGTGGATTCAAGTAACTTGAAATAATTGATAACTTCAGTATTTTTTCTGTCACGATCTTGTTCATTGGTCTGGTTGTGAGAATTTTTGTCTTCATTATGTTGAGGTGTAATCCATACTGAAGTCTTTAATCTTTACCATAAGTGCTTCAAATCCTCTTCAATTTCAGCAAATAATTGTATCATCTGCATAGGACAGGTTGTTAATGAGTCATCCTCCAACCCTGATACCACACTCTTCTTCATATAGTTCAGTTTCTCAGATTACTTGCTCAGCATACAGATTGAATAAGTATAGTGAATGGATCCAACCCTGATGCATACCTATCCTGATTTTAAAACACTCAGTATTCCCCATTGGTAGAGTGGTTGTGTATTCTTTCGATTTTCTTTTAAAACTTCCTGTGCCATTCAATATTTGGCCCAGAGAGTCCTTCAGTATTGCAACTCCAGACTAACATTTTTCTTCAGTTCTTTCAGTTTCAAAAGTACTGAGTGTTTTTCTCGTTCATTTTTCTAACTACAGGTCTTTGCATTTCTCATCAGAATACTTCACTTTGCCTTCTCGGGCTACTCTTTGAAATTTTTTGCTCAGCTTTTTTACTCTATCATTTGTTCCAGTTGCTTTAGCTACTCTACATTCAAGAATAAGTTTCAGAGCCTCTTCTGACATCCATTTTGGTCTTTTCTTTCTTTGTTTTCTTTTTAACGGCCTTTGCTTTCTTCATGGATTCGTTTTTAATTTTCTTCAGTTTCAATTTGAACTTGCAAATGAGCAGTTAATATTCTGTTCCAAAAGGGGCCCCTGGCTTTGTTCTGACTGATAATATTGAGTTTTTCCATTATCTCTTTCCATAGATGTAGTTGATTTGATTTCTATGTTTCCACCTGGTAAAGTTCATGTATATAATCACCATTTATGTTGCTAAAAAAATGGTATTTGCAACAAATAAGTCATTGGTCTTGCAAAATTTTATTATGAAATCTCTAGCATCATATCTATTACTAAAACTATATTTTCCAACTGCTAATCCTTCCTCTTTGTTTGCAACTTTCACATGCAATCACCAGTAATACAATCTCAAATTGTATTTCATTCATTTCAGATTGCAGATGTTGGTAAGAATCCTCTTTGTGTTCGGCACTAGTGGTTGGTGCGTAAAATTGAATAATAGTCATACTAATTGGTCTTCCTTGTAGTTGTATTGATATTATCCTATCACTGATAACACTGTGCTTCAGGACAGATTTTGAAATGTTCTCTGTGCCAATGAATGTGACTCTGTTCCTTTTCAGTTTGTCATTTCTGTAGCATACCATATGAATGTCCAACTCAAAATGACCAATCAGGATAGGTATGCATCAGGGTTGGATCCATTCATTATACTTATTTAATCTGTATTAGCATTAGCTCACTAATGCCTGGCATACTGAGCTTTATGCATTCCATTTTATTTTTGATGCCTTCTAAGTTTTCATGGAGTCCTCCTGGTGTGGAGCTGCTGGATAAAAACCAATGTATCAGAGGTTCAACCCTACCAGCCACTCCTCAGTCCTCTACATAGGGGAATTATGAGTCAGAACTGAGTTGATGGCACAACCACCACCTAAACCGTGAGATGATAATCTTCTGTTTGTTAAGACCATTCACTTGTGGTATTTCTGTTATAGGAATATTGCATAAGGTTTTCACTTGTAACTGTTTTTAGATGTAGATGACCAGGTTCTCCTTAATATCTTAGTCTAGAAGCTCTGCTAAAACCTGCCCACCACAAGTGACCTTTCTGGCATCTGAAATACTAGTGGCATACCTTCCATCATCATGGCTACATGAAAGTCACCACAGTACAACACAGTGACAGATGAGTGGTGGTATCTAAGGACAAATAACTTGGAAAGTGCTGAGACTAATGCCCAGCACTAAGAAAGCATCAATAAATAGCAGTTGTTATTATACTGGCCTTAAAATACTTACTGATGAAGATCAAAGAACACATCTTTTGGTATGGATTGCATCTCAATGTAAAGAAAACAAAAATTCTCACCACTGGACCAATAAACAACATTCTTATCAATGGAGAAAAGATTGAAGTTGTCAGGGACTTAATTCTTCTTGGATCAACTATCAACACTGAAGGAAGCAGCAGTGAAGAAATCAAACAGTGTATTGCATTAGGCAAGTCTGCTGCGCAAGACCTTTTTAAAGTGTTGAAGAACAAAGATGTCAGCTTGAGGACTAAGGTGCACCTGACCCAAGCTATGGTATTTTCAGTAACCTCATATGCATGCAAAAGCTGGACAGTGAATAAAGAAGACTGTAGAAGAATTGATGCATTTGAGTTATGGTGTTGGAGAAGAATATTAAAAGTGCCATCGGCTGCCAAAAGAACCAACAGATCTGCGTTGGAAGAAGTGCAGTCAGAGTGGTTCTTGAAGGCCAAGATGGCCAAACTTCGTCTGTCATATTTCGGACATATTGTCAGGAGGGACCAGTCATTGGAGAAGGGTATCATGTTTGGTAAGGTGGAAGGTCAGATTAAAAGAGGAAGACCTCTAGTGAGATGGATTGGCAAAGTGGCAGCATCAATGGGCTCCATGTGGCAACAATTGTGAGGCTGGCCCAGGACCGGGCAATGTTTTGGTCCGTTGTGCATAATGTCACTATTAGTCGGTACCGAGTCGATGGCACCTAACAACAACAAAAATTATACTGATTACATTATTATGGCTCGCATTTTTAAATAAACATGCCAATATTTAGATATCCAAATGAAGTTCTTTCAATAAAGCTATTGTTATTTGCTATCTCCAACTCTTATTGTCCTAATGTATGTTGTTGTTGTTTAGTGTCACTGACCAGGTTCTGACTCATATTGACCCTGTGTAGCATCTCCAAGGCTTTAAATCTTCTGGGGAACAGAAAGCCTTATTTTTCTCCCCCAACCTAAAGTATGTTGTTGCTAAGTACAGATGAGTCAGTTCCAATCCATAGCAACCCTGTATAGGATTTCCTAGGAGCGGCTGGTGAGTTTTAACTGCCAACCTTGAGATTAAACTGATCTTATGGTTGAGTGTGTGTCCTACAGTGCCCCAGCAGGCCTCTGACCTAATGTATAGCAAGACAAAATGTTGCCTGGTCCTGACCATCTTCATGATCATTGCTATGTTTGAGTCCATTGTGGCTACTGTGTAGTGTCTCCCAAACTAGGGACCTTGTCTATCAGTATCATATTTTACAAGAGTCTTTGTGATCAATATCGTTTTCATTGGTTACTTTTTGGAAGTTGATGGCTAGGCCTTTCTTCCTATCCTGTTTTAGTCTGAAACTTGTCCTCAGTCAGTGACCCAGCTTGTATTTACAATTCTAGTAGCAAAACTTTCAGCATCATAACAACACACACTCCATCAAAGCACACCAAAGTGACAGGGTGGTCCTTAATGCAGTTCCCTATTCAATAGCCCAGTGAGGCTACCCCTGCTCTAACTTTTTAGGGATTCCACTTTTGCATCAACCTTCTGGGCAGACACATAGGACAGCCAGTTCCCAGTTCCCTTACTTTGTAGTCTGCACACACTGGTTTTCAACAACTTTGTCATTGTTCAGATGTTTTCTTTCCAAATTTGAACTGACCATTCCTTCAATAAACATTTTCAGAAGGATTGTGTCAGGTGCTGGTGACTGCAAATCAGATAGCTCAATCTTAGTCTCCATGGGCTGTCGAGTCTAGAAGAGAGTTTACACTCTGGTGCTACCTATTATAATTTCACTGTTTCAGAAAATGTATTTCATTCCAGAAATTATGAAGACCTATCTCAATAAAACATATTTGAAAGTATGCAGAAACTTTCAAGGACATTTCAAAAGTCTTCTGTGCAACAGCAGGCTCTCTGGAATGAGTGTTAAGTGTCAGAAGACCAGCACTGTGAAGGACATAGTATTCTGGATACTTCAGTTCTGGCATGCGAATTAATTGGTTACATTACTTTATGGTCACATTTCCCGTTCCAAAGTCAGCACCCTAGACTCTTCTACTTCCAAAACATGCTTTAAGTGTCTACCAGAGTGTTCTATCTGAGTTAATCCTTATGCAACCATTTGATAAGTTAGAATGATTGCAAATGAAGACTAAGGTGATGTGAGTTTCAGAGTGATCTTAACCATCTTCCATCTTCCAACAGTTTGATCTCAGGCTATACTTGACCTCTTTAAGCCTCAGTTTCTTCTCCTGAAAAATAGGGTACTAGCTGTCTTGTCTATCTCACAGGACTGTGGAATACATCACATTGCAGTTTGAAAACTACAATTCACCACATAATTATTACTACAGAATTTGTTATACTTTAATTTAAAGATCACAAAATGTCCTCTATAGGTTCCCCTAACATTTCAGCTTATGGTCATTTCTGGCTAGGGAGAAAGGGAAGTCTTGTTCTTTAAAGGGCTACCAAGGGAAGGACTCATGTTAAATGTGAAGTTCTAGACTACTTAGGAGCAAGATTCTCAAAATGAGAATGATGGAAAATACAGGGCAATGATGAATCACTTGCTATCTTTGGAGGGAGGATGGAGAGAAAGCAGAAAAAGGATGAATATGTGTCTTGCAGAGAGCGGAAATGATGGGTTTGTTTCGTGTCTTTTTCTATTTTTCCACATAAACGGAAGGCTGTTGGTCGTAAGTCCTGTTCATTGTGTGGACAGCATTAGGGTCATTTTGTATGGAATATGTTTAAGGGCTCTGGAAATCAGGGCCTGCCTCATGAAGTCATGAGTTGTTTTGGTTGCTGCCCTCACAGAAACCTTATTAGGAGTGGTAGAAAACCAAAAACAGATGAAGAAAAATTAGACTTTCCCATTAAATTGCTCAAGTTCCACTTTTACTACGCAAAACAACCGAGCACGTTTCTCTCTGGTTGTTTTTAAAAATTAAAGTAGGAAAGGAGATAATAAAATCTCCTAGACTATGGTCACTAACATATCACATAGTCCACCCTTGTTGGTGGTATCAGAGCAAAACCCCAGAATGGTGTGCAAGCCAGCTGATGTGAAGCTGGCAGCACAAATTCAGCCATGGCAGGAATATTTATACCATGAAAGCTGCCAAACACTGCTTGTCAGGGACTTTCTTTATAGATAAGCTATTAAGCACTTACCAGCATTTTACTAGCATCATTCTTCTTTTAAAATCAAACTAAATATAACAAAGAGTCTCAAAATTTAGCCTTTGGGCCAGAAAGCACATTTCAGAACATTTAACATACAATTTTTTCCTTAGTACCTTTTTAGCCTGAATTCTTTTATACTATAAGGAGCCCTGGTGGTGCTGCAGGATAAGCACTGAACTACTAACCACAAGGTTGGCAGTTCAAACTATCAGCTACTTTATGGAAGAAAGACAACCTTGTCTGCTCCCACAAAGATTTATAGCCTTGGAAACCCTGTATGGGGTCCCATTGAGTTGGAATGGACTCAATGAAGGTAGGTTTGGTTATGCACTATATTGTTCCCTATAATGGAGCTCTGGTAGTGTAGTGGTTATGAATCGGGCTGCTAACCTCAGGGTCAGCAGTTCGAAATTACCAGATATTCCACGGGAGAAAGATGTGGCTTTCTCCTCCTGTAAAGATTTACAGCCTTGGAAACCCAGTACAGGGTCGTTATAAGTCAGAACTGACTCCACAGCACATAAAACAACAATAACAACAAATGGAGTCTTGGTGTGGTGCTGTAGGAAAAGCGCTGGACTGCTAATCATGAGGTCAGCAGTTCAAATCCACCAGCTCCTCCTCAGAAACCTTATACAGAGTTGCTATGAGTCGGAACCAACTTGATGACACTTAACAACAACAATTTAACTTATCTCTCTAATTCATTAAGTAAACCACAACATATAGCCAGCAATAAACATGCAACCACCATTTGTCTGTCAATTTGTCATACTGAGTTGGCTATATTGTTGCTGTGATGCTGGAAGCTATCCCACTGGTATTTAAAATACCAGCAGGGTCACCCATAGTGGACAGGCTAAGAGAGACTAGGAAGAAGGAGAGGTGAACCAATTCCTAATGATTTGTCACTGAAAACCTTATGAGTAGCAGTAATACATTGTCAGACACATTGCCGAAAGATGAGCCCCTCCGGTTGGAAGGCATTCAAAATATGGAGTTCTGATGTCATGTTGTGGGTTAACATGCCAGACTGCAAAGCCATGTTAACTGCAAGGTTGGCAGTTTAAGCTCACCAGCTGCTCCTTGGAAACCCTCCACAGGGTTGCTATGGGTCGGAACTGACTCGATGGCACTTCACAACAACAACAACAATTTGAGGGGAAGAGCTGCCTCCTCAAATTAGAGTTGGTCATAATGATATGAATGGAGCAAAACTTTCAGAACTTCATTTGCTGATGGGTCACAACTCAAAATGAGCAGAAATAGTTGCAAACATTCATTAATATTTGGAACATGGAATGTAGGAGGTATGATTCTATGAAAATTAGAAGATGTAAAAAATGAAATGGAACACATAAAGATAGATAGCCTAGGCATTAGTGAGCTGAAATGGATTGATGTTGGCCATTTTAAATTCAACAATCTTATGGCTTACTATGCTGGGAATGACAAATTCAAGAGGAATGAAATCACATTCATCCTCAAAGGAGCATTTCAAGATCTGTTGTGAAGTACAATGCTATCTGTGATAGGATAATATCTATATGGATACAAGGAAGAGCAGTTAGTATCACTATTATTCAAATGTACACACAAACCACTAGAGTCAGTGATGATGAAATTGAAGAATTCTACTAACTTCTTCAATCTGATATTGATCAACCATGAAATCAAGATGCATTGATAATTACTGGTGATTGAAATGCAAAAGTGGGAAACAAATGGTTGGAAAATATGGCCTTGGTGATAAAAAATGATGCCGGAGATTGGATGATAGAATTTTTTAAGACCAATGACTTATTCATTGCAAATATCTTTTTTTTTTTTTAAGTTTTTATTATGAATTGAGTGATAGTTTACATGGGAAAATATCGGTTTTACACTCATCATTTCATTGCAATGATTACAATCTTTCTCCGTGTATGATCATTCCACAGTAGCAAATACCTTTTTTTTAAACAACATAAAAGGCAACTATACAACAATAACAGCAGGCCAATTGACTACTACAAGAACAAGCAAGCTGTTCCCCAGGGAGCCATCAAGGCAGGTGGTCAGGTCCCCTCAAGGCAAACCCCCTTCCAAGACTGAAACTCAAGCAGAATACACAGGGAGGCATGTAGTCTTGCTGCTGACCATGTTGGTCACCAATAAAGGGAAGTGGGGGAAAAACAGCAATGAAGTTGTGAACTAATTCCAACCACATTCAATAGACTTCTGTTAACCTGGATTGAGACCTGGTTGACCAGCAGTATGACAAGACCTGGGGACTCCTGGGCCCAGGGTCAGGGACATGGCCCCAGAGGACTAGAGCAGAGTGTGAAGCATCCAGCTGATATGAAGTGAGGGGGAGATGCACAAGAACACCCACACTTGCAGATAGTACCCATCTGACCTGGCATCAATGGCTGGATGATCAGAACACGACTAGAGGAAGAAAGAAGAGGAAAAAAAGAGTAACCCACTACAAATGGATGAACCTGACCTATGCTTGTGGATGCACTATGGCAAAGGAGTGAATGAATCTTTACAGTGAGGATCATTCCCACCCCCTTGGTACACAGGGTTGACAAGGATGGGGAACTTAGACATTGCTACTCAAAATGGGGGTGCTACAAAGGCAAGAAGTTATTGGCTTACAAGCTTTCAATAGGGAACCTAGTTCCAGAGGGTACGGGGTAAGGTAGACTCTCCACTGAGTTGTTTCCAACCTGTCCGGATGGGGTTGATAAAAGGTAAGGGGGATAAGACTCCTGTGGTTCAATAGGGAATGATTGCTATCAGATCTGGCAATGAGTGTTGGCAAAGTAAAGGTAGATGTTTTGTTACAAAAGGAGTCGAGTGGCTGATTTTACAGTCCAGGAGCAGAGATCCCTGGAATCACCAAGGGAGAAAAGTGAAGTGCGGGACCCTGTCCGGGGAAGCAGTGACACCAGGGATGGAGGCAGAGAAGACGTGGTCAGAAGAAGCGGCTGGGGACTCTGGACTCAGGGAGGGAGAGGGGCTGTGTGCTGGCAGCCGGGGAGCAGGTGTGTAGGGTGTACCCTTTGGTTAGTTGATGATGCATGCAGGGGACTGTAATCATTACAATGAAACAGAATGTTCTTTCATGTAAACTAACACATAATTCACAATAAAAACTAGAAAAACAGGTAACTATACACATGGACCTCACCAGATGGAATACACAGGAATCAAATCGTATGACCTTGAATATATTCCACCTGAATTCAGAGACCAACTCGAGAATAGATTTGATGCATTAGATACTAATAAGCAAAGAACAGAAAATCTGTGAGACAACATCAAGAACATCAAACAGGAAGTAATCAAAAGGTCATTAAAAAGGTAGGAAAGGAATAAAAGACAAATATGGATGTCAGAAGAGATTCTGAAACTTGTTCCTCAGCACAGAGAAGCTAAAACAACTGGAAGAAATGATGAAGTAAAAGAACTGAACAGAAAAATTCAAAGGGCAGCTCAAGAAGACAAAGTCAAATATTACAATGAAATGTGCAAAGATCCGGATTAAGAAAACCAAAAGGGTAGAACATACATGTTCAGCATTTCTCAAGTTGAAAGAACTGAAGAAAAAAATCAAACATCGACTTGCAATATGGATGCATGGGCAAAATATTGAATGATGCAGAAAGCATCAAAAGAAGATGGAAGGGATAAACAGAATCACTGTACAAAAAAGAAATGGTTGATGTTCAACCATTTCAAGAGGTGGCATACAATCAAGAACCGATGGTACTGACGGGAAAAGTCCAAGATGCACTGAAGTCATTCATGAAAAACAAGACTCTGGGAATTGATGGAATACAAATTGAAATGTTTCAACAAAGTATTGCAGCACTGGAGGTGCCAAGAAATTTGAAAAACAGTTACCTGGCCAACTGATTGTAAGAGATCCATATTTGTACCCATTCCAATGAAAGGTAATCCAACAAAATCTGAACATAACTGAACATTATTTTACTGAAGATAGTTCAAAAGTGGATGCTGCGGTACATTGACAGGGAACTGATAGAAATTAAAGCTAGATCCAAAAAGGATATGGACACCACAAAATTTCTTTGACTGTTTTCATGGCTTTGGATTATTTTTATATAATATGTCTAGACTATTTTATATGAATACAATTTATTTATATGCTATCATAAGAATAAATAAGTAGGATGCGGAATGAGGAATATCATTACTTTTGCCAGATGGGTCTTAGCAAAGCAGAGATACCAGAAAGATGCTTATTTATGCTGTATTAACTAAGCAAAGGTGATTGACTATGTGGATCATGACAAACTATTGATAACATTGTAAAGAATAGGTATTCCAGAACACTTGATTGTGCTCATGAGGAACCTGTACATAGACCAAGAGGCAGTAGTTAGAACAGAACAAGGAGACACTGAGTGATTTAAAATCATGAAAGAC
>NW_006408721.1:1560014-1577486 GCF_000296735.1 Chrysochloris asiatica | reverse complement strand
ATTCACAATCTGTGCTTATGGAGACGGCAGTCAAGAAATCAAACTACATATTGTATTAGGCAAATCTGTTGCACAAGACTTCTTTAAAATGTTCAGGAGTAAAGATGTTTGAGGACTAAGGTGCACTTGGCCCATGACATGATATTTTCAAAAATCCCATATGCATCTGAAAGGAACCCTGGTGTGGCGCTGTGGGTTAATGTGCTGGACTGCAAGGTTGGTTTGAGCTACAAATTCAAACTCACCAGTCACTCCTCAGAAGCCCTATACAGGGTTGGAACCAACTCGGCAGCGCTTAACAACAACAACATCTAAAAGTTGGACAATGAATAAGGAGGACCATAGACTAATTAATTCATTTGAATTATGGTATGGGCAAAAAATACTGAAAATGCCATGGGCTGCCAAAAGAACAAACAAATCCGTGTTGGAAGAAGTACAGCCAGAGTGCTCCTTAGAAGCCAGGATGGCAAGACTTCATCTCTAATACTTTTGGCACATTATCAGGCGGGACCAGTCTCTGGAGGAGGATATCATGTTAATAAAGTAGAGGGTCAGAGAAAAAGAGGAAGACCCCCAACGGATGGATTGGTACAGTGGCAGCATCCATGGGCTCGGAGCTTGTAACAATTGTGAGGTTGGCCCAGGACCGGGCAGTGTTTCATTCTGTTGTGCACAGGGTTGCTATGAGTCTAAACAAACTCGATGGCACTTAACAACAAAACACAACAAAACAGACCTCTAGACATTGAAGATTTTATGATACGGAAAGAGGATGAAAATTAAAATGATGAATTTTGTAAACACTAAGTATCCATGGAAGTTTTAATTATTAGGACTCTGAAAATACAGATGACAACATATACTAGAAATTATAGAAATATCTATAATCTTTGGCTCAGTAATTCTACTTCTGGGAAGCTATACTAAGGAAATAACCTGAAATACAGAAAAGTTTATATTGACTATGGTCATCATAATAGTTAAAAATTGCAAACAACTTGAATATTGTTGAAGCTAAGCACAGTTGTTGATGATATTACAGTTATTGAAGTTTGGCCAAGCTGCTACCTGTAGTGACATCACAGTGGAGGAGATCAACGTGATTTTGTTATACTTTTCTCTGTTTCTGAAGTTTTCTATAGCATTCGTCTAGAAGCCCTGGTCGCTTAATGAGTTACAAGCTAGGTTGTTAACTGCAAGGTCAGCAATTCAAACCTACTAGTCACTTCATGAAAGAAAGATGAGGCTTTTTGCTCCCCAAAGGTTTAAAGCCTCAGAAACCCTATACAGAGTCTCTATGAGTCAGAACTGACTAGACAACACATAAATCCACCACCACTGTGATAGTGTGCCACTGTAGGATAAGCACTGGACTGCTAACCACAAGGTCAGGGGTTTAAACCCACCAGCTAATTCTTGGAAATCCTAAATAGGGTTACTATGAGTTGGAATTTACTGGATGGTTCTAAACAACAACAATAATTCTTATGTTAGTTTTTACTGACAAAAAAATTCCAGGATTAAAAAAAAAAATCTTTGTCAGAGAAAAAAGGCATAAGTTCCAATACATTATGTTTAAAGTTTCTGAGGGAAGCTATGGAGGAATGGTGTTTCTGTAGGATAAGCACCAGGTTGGCAAGTGCATGGTTAGCGGTTTGAGTCCACCAGTTGCTCCTTAGGAGAAAGATGAGGCTTTCTGCTCCCACAAAGATTTACTGCCTCGGAAACCCTATGCAGGGTCACTGTGGGTCAGAACCGATTTGAGGAGCTCTGGTTGCATAGTGGTTATGGACTGGGCTGCTAACCTCCAAGTCAGCAGTTCGAAACGGCCAGCTGTTTCGCGGGAGAATGATGAGGCTTTCGGCTCCCATAAAGATTTGAAGCCTCGGAAACCCTGTGCAAGGTCACTATGAGTCTGAACCGACTCCACAGTACTTAACAACAACAACAAGGGAAGCTCATTAGAATATTTTCATCACAATTCATTTATACACTGAGTTATGGCCCTGGATCAGATTTACATTCTTTCTCAAAAACACTCACAATACCATGCATGGCATGCATATTGCAAGGCAGGAACAAAGAAACAGAGAATGGGTTACTGTGGACACAGTTGTTGTTTAGTGCCATCAAGTTGGTTCCCACCCATACTTGAACTGCCGACCTTGCAGTTCAAACAGCTTGGCAGTCTGGCACATTAACCCACAGTTGTACACCAGGACTCCATGCTGCTTTGTTAATCTTCCAGCCTTAACTTACTGCCCACAAGACTTGCCTGAGGTGTGATTCCGCACCAGAAATTAGAGTACAGACTTCGAGATTCCAGCATGGGAGCCACAATGGTTTTGTTTTCTGTGATCATTAAATTCAGGGTCTTTGGATTTGTCAGGAAATTGTCCACATCTATGAACTAAGGAAAGAAAAGGAAAATGTCAGGTGAAAAGACAGTTTTCAGTATTGGGCTCAAAAATAAACACCAAACACTTCTGAAAGATGTGTAAGCTTGTGAGATATCCATATCCTCCCTACTGAAACCAATGCAGCTGGGTGACTTTTGGAAAAATCACCTTTCAGCCAGTCAGAACTGTAGTTTAACTTTCACGTGGTCAGCACCACTACATGAGGCACCAAACAATGGACTGGCACTACCATATTGAGTACATACTCAAGTAAGACCTAACTTATACTTTGGTTAATGGTTTAAATGGAGTCCTGGTGTGGTGCTGTGGGATAATGCACTGGACCCCAAGGTTGGTTTGAATCACAAGGTCAGCAGTTTAAACTCACCAGCCACTCCTTGGAAACCCTATAAAGGGTCGTTATGCATCAGAACTCAACGGCACATAACAATAATGACAACAAATGGTTTAAATGAAAGATATCAATGGCCCTCAATCTCTTAAAGATCCATTCACTAACCACTCTGGGTACAGATGGACAGGTCTAGTTAGGATAGTAACGCCAGGAGGGCCCAATATAGATGTATTATTGTTGTTGAGTGCCATGGCGTCGGTTCTGACTCATAGTGACCCTGTAAAGGGCTTCTGAGGAAAGGCTGGTGAGTTCGAACTGCCAACCTTATGATTCAAACTGACCTTTCTGTCCAGTGCTTATGTTGTTTTTTAGTGCCATCCAGTTTGTTGCTGACTCATAGCAAGGAGAGGTTTCCGAGGAGTAGCTGGTGGATTTGAACCACTGACCTTGCAGTTAGCAGTCTAGTGCTTACCTATGACACCATACCAGTATATTATATCAAAATATGCTAACCAATTAAGGTATTCCTTATTTCTATCTGCAGTCAGTATTAACACTGATTCATTGACAAGATAGTGAAGTCCTGGTGTGGCTCTGTAGGATATGCACTGTACTGGTAATCACAAGGTCATCAGTTCAAACACATCATCTGCTCCTCAGGAACCCTACATAGGGTAGCTATGAGTTGAAACTGACTTAACAGCACTTAACAGCAACAAAAACGCATACCAAATCCATATATAAAAAATAATCAGAAGCTTTCATTCTATGACAGTCAATCTGTTTATCAAACATATTTGTGGTTCAGTTTCACATTATTAGGCATTTAAACAGTTATATGATGTTAAATATTGTCCGTACAATTGGAAAAATTTATGAAATTAGTTTTGTTGAAAATGTGTGCAATCAAATATTGAGCCTTTTCTTGTAACTGAGGGGCAAGAAAGACGTAAATGGAAATAAACCTTTTTGAAAATTGGCAACTTTAATAACACAACAGTTGTTGTTGTTGCTAAATGTCATCGACCTTAACCTGTACTGGGTTTCCAGGGAATAGCTGGTGGGTTTGAGTCCAGTGTTTATCCTACAGCACCACATATCCATAAATTAAATGAACCAGTGTTAGCTTGCTTTACTGCTGTTATTTCTAGTCTCATACTGGAAAACATTTGTCAAAAGAATGAAATGAATTTTGAGGGGCACATATGAAGAACTTGGTTCTCATAAATGTATATGTGTGTTGGGGGGTGGAGAGGAAGTCTCTGTCAGTTTTCAAGACAGAAAGAGGCACTTGAGTTCCTTGATACTTAGGAAGTTATCCTTTCCTATTGAGATAGGTTCATCAAGGCCAAAAGCACACTACAACAATGATTCATAACCATCAAGCCCAGCATTTGTTGGCACCACTTTAAGGGAAATAAAGGAACCTCTTGTTGGAAAGAGTACTCTACTAGAGTCCAGAAGGCCAAGCAAGTGATGCCATTCTCTAAATCTCCTGAGACCATCATGGAATGGAGTTTCAGAGCTGCTAATAAGGAGCTCTGGTAGTGTAGTGATTACGAATCGGGCTGCAAGCCTCAGGGTCAGCAGTTCGAAACTACCAGCTGTTCCACGGGAGAAAGATGAGGCTTTCTGCTCCTGTAAAGATTTACTGCCTTGGAAACTCTGTACAGGGTCGCTATGAATCGGAACCGACTCCACGGCACATAACAACAACAACAATATGAGTCACAAATTATTTTCCCATATCTCCAAACATCTCCCCAAAAGTTATTCAAACAATTTATATCACTTTGCCTACAACATTCTCTATGAATATAACAATGAAGTTTAAAATTTTTTAAGATTTCTCACGCCTCTTTTATGTGAAATTGACCATGTGGTTTAAGAGTTCTTTTATTACCCCACTGAAAATGCATATGAGGAATGGGTCTGAGATGAAATCTAGATAACCCAATATTAAGTTCCCACAAATTTCTCTCAAACCTTTATTTAACAAGAGGGTGTAGTGCCTAAACAAAAGGCTGCTTAGCTTGCCCTCATAGTCTTAGTGTTTAGAAAACTGATTTGGACACATTCTAGATAACAGCTGTCAAGAAATCAAACATCTGCTTTTACCAGAATGTAGTCTGACCATTTTTCCCTCGCAGTTCGAAGGGCTGCCTGCCGTAGTCTCATCACATGGGTAAAGCGGGAGCTTGGCCAGTGCTTTGGTCCAATTTCATCAGGATAAGACCTGAAAGAGTATGATGATGACAATGACGGATATTATCAGATGCCTGTACGAGCCAGGCTCTATCCTAAAGGTTGATGTGTGCTAATTCATTCAATTCTCCAGTAGCCTTGAGAAGTCGATCCAATTATTGTTATCATCAGTCTCATATTGCAGACAAGGAAATGGCACAAGGAGAGATTTAGTAGCTTGCTGCTTACTGCATAGAAAGTCTTTATATGAAACATTTCACTGGGTTCTTACATAAGTTGTCTAAGGTAAGAGCTACCATCCTTTCTAATCCACAGATAAAGAAAGGTGAAGTCATTTGCCTAATATGCACACAGTTAGTAAGGGGCACAGTCAGGCTTTCAATCCAGGCAGTTAAAGCTCCAAACCCGCGTTCCTAGACACTTCCTAGATGTCTTCTGTTAAGTACACTTGGAAATGTTGCTGCGTGAAGAAAATTATCCAGGGAAAACAAAGGTTAACTTGACTTGGTGGTGTCTCAGTAAAGGACTCTGTAGAGCCAAACACATTGATCTACTCCAGGTGAAGCCAAGTTAGGGAATTAACGTCACCAATTACGAATTAACTTAACCAATTGCAATGTCTTTGGGAATCTCTGCTTATCAATATCTAAGACCACAGCCTTCAGTATGGGTTATACTTCAATGTAAAGGAAACACAAATCCTCACCACTGGACCAATGAATAACATCATGATAAATGGAGAAAAGACTGAAGCTGTCAAAGACTTCATTTTGATTGATTCTGCTATCAACACTCATGGAAGCAGCACTCAAAAAATCAAATGACATATTGCATTAGGCACATCTGCTGCAGAAGAACTCTTTAAAGTGTTCAAGAGCAAAGATGTCAGTTTGAGGATTAGGGTGTGCCTGACCCAAGCCATGGTATTTTCAATAGAATCATATGTACGTGAAAGTTGGACACTGAATAAGGAAGACCTTAGAAGAACTGATTTTTTTTTTTTAGTTATGGTGGTGGCAAAGAATATTAAAAGTACCAAGGACTGCCAGAAGAACCAACAAATCTGTGTTGGAAGAATGACAGCTAGGTTGCTCCTTAGATGCCAAAATGGTGAGACTTCGTCTTTCATACTTCAAACATATTATCAGGAGGGGCCAGTCCCTCCTGCTAGGTAAAGTGAAGGGCCAGCAAAAAAAAGGGCAAAGTCCTCCCAGTTAAACAGTGGCAACATCAATGGGCTCAAGCTTAACAGTGATTGTGAGGACGGTGCAGGTCCCACAGTATTTTGTTCGATTGTGCATGAGGTCACTATGAGTAGGAACTGGCTCGATGACACCTAACAACAACAACAAAATAGTCAAGACTCTTATAGGGCTATACAGGCAAGTGGGTTGCTATACCTACTACAAAGTTCTTCTGAAAGTTTCCAACCTGTATGGACACTGGTACTGTCACTGCGGCCTCAATAACTGGCCATTACTGTTATGTGCTGTCAAGTCGGCTTTGACTCATAGTGACCCTGTTTTCCGAGGAGTGGCTGGTGGGTTTGAACTGCTGCAGACCTTGTGGTTAGCAGTCCAGTGTTTATCCAACAGTGTCACACCAGGACTTCACACTAGAATGCTTTAAAGTGTTCACACAATGAGACTGCAGCTATACAGAGTTTAAAAAAGTACATGCTGCAAAGGAATTCTCTGGGATGTCTTCACCAATTACTGTTTCAATGGAAATCAATGGAATTCCAGTTTTTCTGGATATATTACCACCAAAATAATGCCTTGCCTAAAAAAAAATCACACTGTCCTTGGCATATAACGATCCAGTAAATCTAGCTATTTGGAAAATTACCAGATTACAAGGTAGATACAAAAAGTCTTCCTGTGCTACTTATAAATTCACCCAAACCCCATTCTTAGAAACCACAAAGGAGTGTTCAAAATTGGTGTTCAACTTTGTTGCTCAGTTTTGCCCAATATGTGAACCAAATGTTAGAATTAGATTATTCATACAGTAAATGTATTTAGAGAGAATGAAAAATAGATTTCCCCCCCTAAAATGGTATGTGTTATTAAAATACAAATTTGGCTTTTAATAAATGACCTTACCTGGGCAAAAATTCAGGCAAATTCAATTTATTCTAGCTTTAAAATTTGCCGATGTTATGCTGAAATTATAGCGGCCTTGGGAACATTTACAATAGTTTCTGAATGCTCTTATTCACTCATTTGTTCCTCCAACAAAAATGAATTTAGTGATTGTTGGAAACATAGCACTGGGGCGGGGGGGAAACAGAAATGATTTCTACTCTCTAACCCCCTGCTTAAAATTTACTTAAGAAATACATTAATTACACATTTAAATAAAACTGTTAAACGCATTACGTCAAAAGAGTGACGTAAAAAATAAGTAGCACGTGAGTTGAGAGATAATAAGATCTTTGTAACTGTAGTCGGTGGGGTTTGGAATCTGTTACACAGAAGGGAAGGCCCTGCCAAGAAAATAAACCTGCAAGACAAAAGACTTGGGGTTTAAAAAAAAAGGGGGGAAGCAATCTGAATCAAGTGGGTTTTCTGTCAAGAAACAGTAGGAAATAGTAGGGCATTACTGTGGGGCCAGTGGTTATGGAATCTTTTGAATATAAGTTTGAGGTATCTAAGCTTCGTTCAGTAGGTTCTGGAGAGTTATTGGTGTCCTTTTTTTATTGTTTATAATTTTATGTTTTAAAAAAATACTCATATATTCTGGGATAAGAATTTAGGTTTGGAGAAGCTTTTTCACACAAGCTGTACCTTGGTTCAGGTATATCACTTTGTATAACTCAGGGAAATTTTTATTGTAAATCTTCTACTTCAATAAATAATGCATATTGGTTACAATCACAAGTATTCTCTCTTCTTCAGGGAGACCAGTGTCTAAGTTATTTTGGGCAAAATATAACTGGTAGAATCTTGTTACTGCTACTAGCACCTTTTGCAGAAATGTTTGCACTGTGGTCAATTCTGTCTCAGGGTGAGTCTTAGGAGTCTATTTTTGTGCTTTATGGACTCCAAGGTTGAAAATGCTGCAATCCTTGAAAGTACATATCGTAAGCTGTTAGGGAAGAAGCTGAGCATGATGGTGGTTAAGAATGTGAGCCCTGAAATCTAATGACCAGGATTTTAATATGTGCTCCATACTGGTTGAGCTTGGGAAGTTTACCTTTCATGACCCAGGAGACATATAGTGTCCATCTGCATTTTTATTCTCTGGGGTTTAGTGGAAAGTTGCTATCCCACATTTAGAATATGCTGCCATCTAGCGGGGGGCGGGGGGCTGTATAACCGTGTGGATCTGAAGAAATGGGCCTCATCTCCCCAATCCTAGCACCAGAAGCCTCTTGGGACATATGTGTGCCACCAGTTGTATCAAAATATACATAACCTCAAAACACTTTTTTCTTTTCTTTTCATTTCACTCAAAATGTCTTCCATTAGTGAAAACACACTGATTTCAGCAAAACAATAATTTGGTCTTGAAAGGGTTAATTTCTCCATGGTTGTGAATGTTTATGGCAAAAGAGGAAATGACAGGAGTGACTGTTCCACAGCATCACTGTACAAATTAGAGAAGGGATGGTGTGAATAGCAAGCACTACAGAGCTTCTCACAGAGTGAGCACTGCCTTAGAGGAAAACAACCACTTAATTACTCTTTTAGGTAAGTTGACATGACAAGATGCTATGTAGGATGAGTTGGAGATGGAAGCAACTAAGAAACTGATAAGGTTACGATCATACCTAAATGTCTATCAGCAGGTGTCTGATTAAATAATTACAATACATCCATACAACTGAAAACTATAAAAGTATTCAAAAAAGGCATGAAGAAGTTCCTTAACTACTTCTATGGAATAATTTTCAGATATGGCAAATAAGAAAAAGTAAGATGTACATATAATGTATACAAACTTTTCACTATTATCCCTCAAGTATAAAAGGGTTATATTCAAAATATGATTAAATGTTGTTGTGGTGGTGGTTAGGCGCCATTGAGATCGAACTGGTACTGACTCATAGCGATCCTATGCACAATGGAATGAAACACTGCCTAGTTCTGTGCTATCCTCATAATTGTTGCCACATTTGAGCCCATGGCTGCTGCCACTGTGGCAATCCATCGTAATTGGGGGTCTGTCTCTTCTTTTGCTGACCCTCCACTTTACCAAACATGATATTCTTCTCCAGGGACTGTTCCCTCCCAACAATATGAGGTATGAGAGACGAAGTCTGGCCATCCTGGCTTCTAATGAGCATTCAGACTGTACTTCTTCCAAAACAGATTTGCTTATTCTTTTGGCAGTCTATAGTAATTTCAATTTTCTCCCCCAAAACTGTAACTGAAATCCACCAATTCTTCTATGGACTTACTATAATATTTTAAAATATATATGGTTTTAGACTACTACAAGAAATCAAGAGACCTACAGAAATGGAAGAATGTACCATGCTCCTGGATAGGAAGACTTAACATTGTGAAAATGTCAATACTGACCAAAGCAATTTACACATATAATGCAATCCCAATCCAGATTCCAATGACATTCTTCAAAGAGATGGATAAAACAATTACAAACCTTACACAGAAAAGAAAAAGAGACCCAGGATAAAGAAAGCACTGATTAAGAAGAAGAATAAGATTGGAAACATCTCACTCCCTGACTTCAAATTTTATTACATGGCTACAGTGGTCAAAACAGCCTGGTACTAGTACAATGAAAAATACATTGATCATGGAACAGAATTGAGAATCCAAAAATTAACTCACTCACATACAGCCAACTGATTTTGGACAAACTACCTAAATATATCACATGGGGAAGAGATAGTCTCTTCAACAGATGGTGCCGGCAGAACTAGAAAACAATATGCAAAAGATTGAAACACGACCTTTACCTCACGCCTTATACAAAAACCAACTCAGCATGGATTAAAGACCTAAATGTGAATCCCAGAATTATGAAGTCCATCAATAAAAAAAATAGGGACGAATGTGAGGGCTCTAATTCAGGGAATACACAGAATACCAAACACCTTGAAAACTACACAAACAAAAGTAGACAAAATAGATGATTGGTATATACTAAAAATTAAAAACTTATGTGCATCAAAAGAAAAGAGTCCACCAGAAGAGTAAAAACAGAACCCACAGAATGGGAAAAAATCTTTTACAACAACACATCAGACAAGGGACTCATTTCTAAAATTTATAGGAAACTACAACACCTCTACAAGAAAAAGACAAATAACCCAATTAAAAAATAGGCACAGGACATCAACAGACACTTCACTAAGGAGGAGATCCAGGCAGCAAACAAACATATAAAGAAATATTCATGATCACTAGCCATTAGAGAGATGCAAATCAAAACAAAAATGAGATATCATCTCACAACAGCAATAACAGCAAAGATAAAAAATCTAGAGGACAATAAATGCTAGTGAGGATGTGGAGAGACTGGGATGCTCCTGCATTGCTGGTGGAATTGCAAAATGGTTCAACCTCTCTGGAAAGCAATATGGAGCTTCCTCAGCAATTCTCCTTGGTATTTACCCACAAGAAATACGAGCCATACACGAGTAGATATATGCACACCAATGTTCATAGCAGCACTATTTACAATAGCAAAATGATGGACACAGCCTAAGAGCCCATCAACTGAAGAATGAACACGCAAACTGTAATACATACACACAATGGAATATTATGCTACCTTGAAGAATAACAAGGAAGCTGAAAGCCACCAGTATAACATGGATGAACCTTGAGGACATTATACAGAGTGAAATTAGTCAGTCACAAAAGGAGAAATACTGCATAGGACCACTACTGTAAAAGACTAAGAAAAAGAACCCATTCTAAAGGGAGAGATTCTTTGCTGGTTATCGGGATGTGGGGGATGGGATGAGGGGAGGGAGGGGAAGGTGGAACACAGGGTAGGGAATAGACACAGGATAGTTTGGGTTCTGGGGAGAGTGTCAATACACAATAAGGGGGAGGGGAATGGAAGAACAAAGTGGATGGGAAAACAATTAGGTAGGTTTGCATGGGCTAAGTGGGACAGAGGTAAATAATGATGTATGCACAATCTTGGAAAAACAGGGCTCTGGGATACAGGGATTGAGACATGGTTGGAATGGGAAAAAGGGGTGAAATAATGTTAAGATGCTTGGCTATCTTTTGAATTTTGGTTTCCCTGGCATACCATCATAAAATAGACACTGGAGAGGGAGAGAAAAGAATAGCCAGAAATATCATCATAGAAAGCTTGTAAATCCATCTTCTCCCTATAACTGATTGGAATACCTACAATGGGGCTACAACGTGCCCAGTGAAGGAAGCTTCCTATGGAGCCTCTGCATTACATAAGACCATATGTGGAATCCTGAACCCCATCCAGAATCATCTGAGGTGGGAAATTCCCACTTGAAAGGACAAGCAGACCAGCCTGGAGCAACTAGAAGAACAGAAGCTACTTCTTGAAAGAAAGACTGACAGGAAAAATACAAAAGAATAATGGCAGTCTGACTGATTACTCCAAGAACAAGCAAGTTGCTCGCCCAGGAGACATCAAGGCAAGTGGTTAGGTCCCCTCAGGGTAAACCCCCTTCTAAGACTAAAACTCAATGGGAATACATGAGCAGACATGTGCTGTGATTGGTGACCACGTTCATCACTGATAAGGGAAAGTGAGGGAAAAACAGCAATGAAGCTGCGAGCTAAGCCCTACAATGTTCAATAGACTCCTGTGAACCCAGGTGGAGAGCTGGTTGGCCAGCAGTTTGGCAAGACCTGGGGACTCTTGGGCCCAGAGTCAGTGACATAGCCACAAAGGACTAGAGTGGAGAGTGAAGCATCAAGCTGATAAGAACAGAGGGCATATGCACAAGAACACCCACACTTGCAGATAATACCCACTTGACCTGGCTTCAATGACTGGATGACCAGAGCTCAACTAGAAGAAGAAAGAAGAGGGAAAAAAAGAGTAATCTGATACAATTTGATAAACTTGCCCTACAACTATGGATGCAGTAGCTCAAAAGACAGAACAAATCTTTATAGCGATGATCATTCCCTCCCCACCATATACAGAGTAGACAGGGAAGGGCAACTGGGACATTGGCTACCCAAAATGGGGAGGGGGAGGCTACAAAGGCAAGAAGTGACTGGCTTATAAGCTTTTAAGAGGGAGCCTAGATCCAGAGGGTGCAAAGAAAGGTAGAATCTCCACTGAGTAGTATCCAGTTGGTCTGGGTGGGGCTGATGAAAGGAGATGGGGATAGGTCTCTTGTGGTACTATAATGAATAATATCAGGACTGACTGTGAGGGTTGGAAATGTAAAGGTAGATGTTTTGTAGCAAAAGGAGGGGAATGATTGACTTTGCAGTCCAGGAGTGGAAGACCCTGGGACCATCAAGGTTGATGAGTGGAGTGCGGGACCCTACCCAGAGACACAGTGATGCCAGAGATGGAGGCAGAGACGATGATGTGGAGAGATGGAGTGGCTGGGGACTCTAGATCTAGAGAGTGAGAGAGAGGGGCTGTGTGCTGACGACCGGCGGGGGTGGGGGTGGGGGGACAGGCTTGTAGGGTATACCCTTTGTTTGCATGGAGGGGACTGTAACCATGACAATGAAATGATATACAATAGGATGAATGTAAAGCTAATGTTCTCCCATGTAAACTATCACATAATTCACAATAAAACATATATATATGTTTACATATGTTTTTAATATATATATATATATATAGTTTTGGTAATTGAATTATGAGATAGTGAGAACTTGAACTGAGTTGGAATAAAGAGGGAGAGAGAACTATTAAGATCTGTCAAAGAAAGAAGTGGCATGTCTTCATAACTTTCGAGATACACAGATGAATGACAAGAAAAAGTTACATATCTCTTCCAGGTTAGAAGCTTGAATTCATTAGAAGAGAAAGGATGAGTAATGAGCTTACAAATTATGATCTTGCTACTCACTGTGGTTCATCCATAGGTCTCCATTCTACATAGTGATAAAGTCTCTGTACATTTTTCAGCCACTCCCTGAGGATTTCCGTTGTATTATCCACATTGTGATCAGTAGCTGCCCTGTATGAAAGAGAGCAAAACACCATTCAGTTGTGTGATACAAAGAAATAGAGGTGATCCAAAACACCAAATGAAACAAATGAATGGACAACTCTGGGGGGGCAGGGAAGGGAAAGGAGGGAATTTATTATTTGAAATTAATTTCCACATAGTCCAAACTAGACAATGAAATTTTAAAGTGAGAGATAATATTTAAAATCATCTTTGTGTTATTGGATCTTCAAATGGGGGCTTGGCCAGTAGTAGAATCAAATAAGTTGTTATGTTAATACACGAAAACCATCACACAGAATAAACACAAAATTAATTGAATGAGAGTCAGTTAGTGAATCTTCTCGGAACTGATGCTATTTGTTTTAATTTTCAGTCATCTAAGATGTACAAGAAATCAAACGATGTACTGCATTAGGCAAATATGCTGCAAAAGACCTCTTTAAAGTGTTCAAGAGCAAAGATGTCAGTTTGGGAAGTAAGGTGTACTGACCCAACCATGGTATTTCCAATATCCTCATGTATATATGTGAAAGTTGGACAATGAATAAGGAAGACCATAGAAGAATGGATGCATTTGAGTTATGGTGCTGGAGAAGAATATTAAAGATACCATAGACTTCCAGAAGAACAAACACATTTGTGTTAGAAGAAGTACAACCAGAATGTGTCTTAGAAGCCAAGATGGTCAGACTTTGTCTCTCATACTTCCGGAGGGACCAGTCCCTGGAGAAGGACATCATGTTAGATGAAGTGGAGGGTCAGCGAAAAAAAAAGGGAGCTCCCCAATGAGATGGATTGAAACAATGGCAGCAGCAATGGACTCAAGTTTAGCTGCAGTTGTGACAATGGTGCAGGACCGGGCAGTATTTCTTTCTGTTGTGCATATGGCCGCCATGGGTCAGAAATCACTTGCAGCACTTAACAACAACAGCAACAAGTTGTACACTCTATCTGTTTACTTCACTTAATAATTACCTTCAATTTAAGCAATCATGATGCTTCATTTGCATTTCATGTTAATATTCACATTACAAGGTTCCTGGCCAATGCTGCTTTAATCATACACATTACATATGAAACTATAAATTTAGGGTATCTTTACATTTCTGTTTTGAATTCACTCTACCACCATTTACAAGAACTACAGTACCTTTAAAAGTGTCCAAATAATGTCTGCAAAACCAGTTTCTGATTTAGCTTGAAAGCTTTAATAAATGGATCTACCCGGATCTACCTTTACAGTTTAACAAAACATAGAAAGTGTAGACATTCCATATACAACAAAAGAGTGAGGACTTACACTAATAATTAGTCAGCATTCCCAACCCTTCTTCCTTACATATACATAACTGCTACTGTTGCTTTTTAAGGTATGATATTTTCAAAATGAACAGTAAATAGCAAATTGCATCCATGCAAAGGAAGTATAAGAAAAAATAACCTTGGTGCTTTGGAAGAAGTGAAAAAATGGAACATAAATTTACAATTATAATATAGGAAAATGTCTGCAAAGAACAGACCTGAATAATCATGGATAAGCCCACTATCTACCTAAGAAAATTGAACAATCAATTCTGAAACACAGACTAACAAAACTTTTAGGTATTTTACTGATGAAGAAAAAACAAAAAACCTTCTTTATGCCTTTAGGGAAAAAGACTAAACCATTTAAAAAGGAAAGAAAATCAACTAGGACATTCGTACAATGAAATTCACATATTAAAAGCATGAGGGTAAGTTAAAAAAGTATTATTTCTTTTATTAAACAAAAATCTTAAGATGTGAAGCTATTCTTTCTATCCATATTTTCCATCTACAGCTCTGTACTTCTAAAGGCAATATTTCCATCCCTCTAGAGTAGTGGTGGAGTCCTGGTGTGGCACTGTGGGTTAATGCGCCAGACAGCAACGCCATTTAAACTGCAAGGTTGGTGATTCAAGCTCACCAGTCACTCTTTGGAAACCCTATACAGGGTTGCTATGGGTCAGAACCGACTCGATGGCACTTAATAGTAACAGAGTAGTGGATATAAATTGGGCTGCTATCCTCAAGGTCAGCAGTTCAAAAATACCAATTGTTCCGCAGGAGAAAGATGAGGTTTTCTGCTCCTGTAAAGATTTTCAGCCTCGGAAACCTTGTGCAGGGTCACTATGAGTCAGAACCAACTCCACGGTACTTAACAACAACAACAATCCTGTTTTGGAGTCCTGGTGTGGCACTGCGGGTTGATGTGCCAGACTGCAAAGGCATTTGAACTGCAGGTTGGTGGTTCAAGCTCACTCGCTCCTCCTCGGAAACCCTATACAGGGTTGCTATGGGTCAGAACTGACTCAACGGCACTTAACAACAACAACAATCCTGTTTTGAGGACTAAGATGTGCCTGACTCAAGCCATGGTATTTTCAGTTGCCTCATCTGCATGTGAAAGTTGGACAACTAATAAGGAAGACCATAGAAGAATTGACACATTTGAATTATGGGGTTGGAGAAGAATATGAGAAGTACCATGGACTAACAGAAGAACAAACAAGTCTGTGTTAGAAGAAATTCAGCCAGAATGTTCCTTAGAAGACAGGATGGTGAGACTTAGTCTCATATATCAGACATGCTATCAGGGAGGACCAGTCCCTGGCAAAGGGCATCATGCTTTATAAAGTGGAGGGTCAGTGAAAAAGAAGGCCTTCAATGTGATGGATTGACTCAGGGACAGCAGCAATGGGCTCAAACATAACAATTATGAGAATGGCACAGGACCGGGCAGTGTTTCATTCTGTTGTGCACAGGATTGCTAAGAGTTGAAAGTGACTTGACCACACCTAGCAACAACAACCTTCTGTGCTCTTCAATTTACATTCATCAAAATGGCAATTTGAGCACCTTGAGGGACTCAAAATATGTTCCTTTCCAATGTCATTTGAGTTAAGAAAGCAAAAAAGAGGGTCAAATCAGGGCTGTAGGGTTTCATAGGGTAGAGTTTCCTAACCAAATTCTCCTAGGAAAGTCCTTGTTATCCTGAAGAATGAGCACATGCAGTCATGATGGGGAAAAATTCCTGGGTGCAACCTTTCAGGCCTTTTCCTTACTAGTGAAAATTTCAATTTTCTTAAAAGTATTCATTATAAGACATGATTGATTTGTGTCCTTTGAGAAAATCTATCAAGATTACCCCTTTGCGTACACATTTTGGGGCAAAGGGAGGCTCCGGAGTGATTAACCTTGCAGTCTAGGAGCGGAGGTCCATGGGACCATCAAAGGAGAACAATGGAGAACAGAACCCTACCCAGAGAATCAGTGATGCCAGGTATGGAGACAGAGACGATTACATGAGGAGATGGAGTGGCTGGGGACTTTGGACCCCGGAGAGGGAGAGGGGCTGTATGCGGACAACAAGGGTGCAGGCTTGCGGGGTATAGCCTTTGGTTGATGGATGATGCATGGGAGGGATTGTAACCATGGCAAGGAAATGATATACGACAGGATCAATGTGAAGCTGATGTTCTCCCATGTAAACTATCACATAATTCACAATAAAGCATTAAATAAATTAAAAAAAAAAAAGATTACCTCTTTGGAATTACCAAAAACAGTCATTATAACTTCTGAGACGACCTCTCTGAATCAAATTTAATTGGCCCAGCAGATTCCCTCAGAAGCCACAGTACTGATTGGGCCTTTAAAAAAATTATCCTAGCATTACTAAGACAAATGTATTATTGAGAAAACTTGTCTGCAGCCATTCACAGATCACAGTTGCATGTATAAACATGCTTTGTTTGAAATAAACCTGTGCCTATATGAACTGGCACCCTAGTAGCAATACTTTTTAGTTTTTTAAAAATTTATTCTCATATTATTCATCAATACAAAAAATTAGCTTTCAGGCTATGAAAAGACATAAGAACATTAAATACATATTTCTAAGTGAAAGAAGTCAGTGTGAAAAGTGACAAATTGTATGATTACAACTATATGATATTCTCAAAAAGGCAAAACTCTAATCCATTGCTTTTTAAGTTAGTTCCGAATCACAGTGATATTAAAGTACAGAGGAGCATTATTCCCACAGGGTTTCCAATACTGCAATCTTTGTGGAAGCCAAATTTCCCATCATTCTCTTTTGGAGAGGCTGGTGGGTTCAAACTGTGGATGAACCTTTTTGCTTAGCAGAAGACTGTTTAATCATTGCATTGTCAAATACTTTGACACTGGTATTTGTTGTTGGTAAGCGCCGTCTAATTGATTCTGACTCATAGTGAACCTGCATAGGGTTCCCAAGAGTGGCTGGTGGGTTTGAACCACCAACCTTGTGGTTAGCAGTGCAGTGCTTATCCTACAGTGCCACACCAGAACTCCAGTTATGAAATCTATAGACATAGCAAAAATAT
>NW_006408721.1:1518337-1559914 GCF_000296735.1 Chrysochloris asiatica | reverse complement strand
TTGAACCACCAACCTTGTGGTTAGCAGTGCAGTGCTTATCCTACAGTGCCACACCAGAACTCCAGTTATGAAATCTATAGACATAGCAAAAATATTAGTAATTATCAGGTGTGCTTGAGAAGGAGGGAAGGATAAGTAGGTGAAGAACAGGGTGTTTTAAAGGCAGTCAAATATTTGATAAGATATGGTCATGGCAAACATAGCATTTTGCTTTTTTCAAAACTTTCTTGCTGTACTACACAAATTCTAAACCATAATAAAAACCAGTTCTATTCTGCATAAATTGGGTCACCATGAGTTTAATCAACTCTACTGGCAACTAACAACAGCAACAACAATGTAAAATATGGACTTTGGTTCATGCTAATATGCTAATGTTGGTTCATGCATTGTAACAGATGTAGCACAGAAAGGCAAGATGTTAATAATAGGAGAAGCAGTGTGTAGGCAGGAAAGGGCACATGTGGAAAATCTCTACTTTCTGCACAATTTTTCTGTAAACCTAAAACTAGTTTGAAAATAAAGTCCATAAAAACTATAAAAAATTAGAATTGGAATTTGCATAGCAATATATGAAGCAAGACAATAATAAAGTAACATTTTTAAGCAACCCAAGGAAAGAAAATGGTCACTGATTTTATAACCAGTTCCTCAAGTATTTCAGATATAAGTATACAAGACTAAAGAATATCATATTCCTTAGACTTCTATTAGCACCACATGCTACTAAGACATGACTTAGGAAATGTCAATAAAAGAATTGCTCACAGCATTTAATAAAACTCATTGTAGAACTCAGACTAAAATAAAAGTGGGAAAAGGACATATATACATCACATAGTCTAACATAGTAAAAATAATGTAAAACTTAAAAAATTAGAAGGAGAAAGTTAATCATTGAAGAAAATTAGTTGATTATCACAATGATAATAGATAAGAGCAAAAGATATCATTTAAGCTAACAAACATAATAATGTAAGTTTAAGGGATGAAAAATAAAGGTAGAAAATAGTGATATTAGAAATAAGAAAGCAGTAGAACGTAAATAAATAAAAATGCTTATTCTTTGAAGAATATCAATAAATTACTAGTTATAACACCAGTTAATCGAATGAAAAATGGGAAGTCTGTACAAACAAAAAATAAGAAATGACAAGGGGGGAGAAATACTGATTGATATAAAGAATTCTAAAAAATAAGCAACCACTCTGCACAACACAATGAAAAATAAATTTGAGAACTAGATATAATGTGGTGTCTTAGGCAGAGATACATTAGCAAAATTGGATCCAGTAGAGATATAAAGTTTTAGCAGTATGGTTTCCATAGGCAAAATAGAGAAAGTTACCAAAGAATTATCCCACCAGAAGAAAATTGAGAAAACACTAGGCCCAGATGGTTTCACAAAGAAATTTTACAAAATCTTTAATAGACCAGATATTTCCAAAGCTATATAGCTTGTTCACCCATGTATAAACAGAAGGAAAATTGTAAATTCTTTAATAATGCAAACATTGTTGTTGTTAAGTGCTTTCAAGTCGGTTCTGACGCATAGCAAACTTGTATGGAGTTCCCAAGGAGTGGCTGGTGAGCTTGAACCACCAACCTTGAAGTTCAAAACCAATTTTACAGTCCAGCACATTAACCCATAGCTCCACACCAGGATTCCAAAGAAAATGCAAATATTTTGATAGTTAAACCTGCTGAAGATAACACACACACAAGCACACACACACACACAAATACAGATCAATCTCTTTTGATGATTATGTTGCAGAAATCTCAAATAACATATTAGCAAATCAAATGCAACATCATCCTCTCAAGAAAATATAGCATGTGGTAAGACCAAGGAATGAATGGAACACAACAGAAATTTAGTATACGATAAAGGTGGCAACTTAAATTTCTGTGGGGAAAAAAGGAACTTTTTAAAAAAAGGTGTTGAGGCAACTGGATTACTAGTTGGATAAAAAGATTTAAAAAGTACCCATACCTCACACCATACATCAGAATAAAGTCCAAATAAATAAGAGTTCTAAAATTTAAAAAATATACAAGCACTAACAGAAAATACGAGTAAATTATATTATAACTTCCATATGGTGACTAATTATGACCAGAGTTTCTAATTATGACTCAAAATTCAGAATAATAAAGGAAAAAATTCACAAATCTGACTTCATAAAATTTAAAAAGCCAACACAGATGCAGGTGAGTACCTCAAGGCAAAGACAAAGCAACATGGAGGAAGGTCCCAGGCTTTATCCAGCTTTTGCTTTTGTGGAAAAGTGCAGCATGTCATCAACAGTCACATTAGTTGTGACACATGGGCACAGTTATAAATGTATTTGAGATAGGTATATGAGATGAAACAATTGTCTCATGATATGACGCATAGAAAGAGCAATTCCTGAAACTGGGGATCAGGTCTAGTGCACACTATTCTTTACTCAAGATACATTGCTGCTCTTAGTTGTCATGTACTCAGTTCTAACTCAGAGTGGCCCTATGTACAACAGAACAAAACACTGCCTGCTCTTGTGTCATCCTCAAACATGATGTTCTTCTCCAGGGATTGGTCCCACTTTATAACACGTCCAAAGTATGTTAAGATGAAGTTTTACCATCCTCGCTTTTTAAAGAGCATTCTGGCTATACTTTTTCCAAAGCAGATTCATTTGTTTTTCCGGCAGTCCATGGTACTTTCAATATTCTCTGTCAACACCATAATTCAAATGCATCACTTCTTCTTAGGTCTTCCTTCTTCCTTGTCCAGCTTTCACATGCATATGAAGCAATAGAAAATACCAAGGTTTGGGTCATGAGCATCTTCATTCTCAAGAGTTTCTTTTGCAGCAGATTTGCCCAATCAATAATACATTGCTTGCTTTCTTGACTGCTGCTTCCATGAGTGTCAAGTGTGGATTCAAGTAAAACGCAATCTTTGACAACTTCAATCTTTTCTCCATTTATTATTATGTTGTTTATTGGTCCAAAATATAAGAGCAAATTAAAGCAAATAAACAAAAAAGAGAACTGGCCTACAATCTTAGCCAAATGTTATAAGAAGTCAGCATTATCTCTAAATTATGGATAAGTAGTATAGAAGAATTTATGAGGTTCCTACTGTTTTCTTTGGTAGTTGCTTCCTCATGACACAGAACGTAAGTTGGCAGTACTCCTCGCCTGAGTTCTATTAAGATCAATAGGGTCTAAGAAGGTTTCAGAAATCTTCCCCCAAAATAAGAGACAACTATTGCATTGTTTGGGAGTCCCAGTGTGGCACTGAAGGATAATGCGCTGGACTGCAAGGTTGGTTTCAACCACAAGGTCGGTGGTTCAAACTCACCAGCCACTCCCTGGAAATCCCTCGCAGGGTCGCTATGAGTCAGAACAAACTCAAAGGCACTAACAACAACATGTGCATAGTCCTGGTGTGGTGCTGTGGGAAAAGCATTCAACCACAAGGTTGGTTTGAACTGCAAGGTTGGTGGTTCAAACTCACCAGTCCTTCCTCGGAAACAGTCATTAAGAGTCGGAATCGAATTGATGGCACTTAACAACAACAACAACAACAACAACAACATTGCATAGTAGGACACTCAGGTCAGCAATAGTTCTGAAGGTTCACAATGCCAGCTTTCCCTGAAGTTCGGAGCCTGGAGCTTAATTGACTGAACTGCAAGCATGTGTGTATTACATGACAAGACAGTGAAGGACGAACAATGTTGATGCATTCCTAAGCATTATAAAGAGTTTGTTAGTGAATGAAATTTTTTTTTCCTGATGTACAGGTTAAATAAGTCAAGGCCTGAAAAACATCCTTAGAAAATAAGCTATTTTGTGTATGAAGATGTTGTTGTTAAGTGCCTTTGAGTTGGATCCAACTCATAGCAATCCTGTATAGGGTTTCCAAGGAGTGGCTAGTGACCTTGAACAGCCAACCAAGCTTGTGATTCAAACATGTGACTAATTAAAAATAAAACGCGGCCCCTCCCCACCATTACTGAGTTTTAAAAATGCTGTATAGTTACTGCCCCAATTGCTACCATTCATTGTCTTTGTTTTTTAAGCTTCTGAGGAAATTAACACCTTCCAACTATGGTCTGGAGGTCCATCTGTATTGGTGTTTGATGTGCAGAGCTAATCTCTATCCCAGAGGAAGCGTAGTTGTGCTGACCAGCTGGTTGTCCTGAAACGCTCCAACTCTGTATTCTCCCTTTAAAAATAACCATCCCCAGGTGAATGGAAAACAAACAGAAATGCAGGCAGACACTTTTAACTGCTACTCTTTAGTTCCTTTGACAAAAATGTATTTCTGCTTGAATACATAATAATGAAAGCACGCTGGCTCTGGTCCACCAGAGACTTGGTGAAAAAAGATGCCAAAGGTCCAGATGTATGCTCCCTGGAGGAAATTCGCAGCTGTGATCCTGCTTCTGTAGAAAAATGATCAGAGGCCTGTAGAACAATGCAACAGGTGGTGTTTGTCCTGTGGCCAGACTCCACAAGCAACTGAACACAAAGCCCTTGGTGGCTAAGGTTGATTTTTCAATCTGGCAAAGAAATTTAGGACACAGAATGTGTAGAACCCAGAGTTTTAAGCTGAAGACTTAGTTTTACCCTCCGTCGAGGGTTATCTACACTCAGCTAACATACAAAGAAGAGTCCTCAAAAGACCCTGTCTTGAGAAGCACAAGCCTTCTGACCTCTCTCCGAGTCTGAAAGCAGCTGAGGCTTCACTTTGTCTCTCCCGACTTTTCCGTCCTTATTCTAATCAGACCAGAAATACCAGAAGCGGATAGCTTTAACAAACAGAAATGTATTCTCCTGCAGTTTGAGTGGCTAAAAGTTTGTATTCATGACTCCAGCTCTAGGGAAAGACTTTCTCTGTCTTTTGGCTCACAGTTCAGGAGGAAGGTCCTTTCTCCTTTCAGCATCTGTGATTCTTAGGAGATCTCCATGTGTCTTGGCATAAACTTTCCTCTGGGCTTAGGAATTTCTCAGTTCACGGGCCCCAGGTCCAAATGATGCACTCTCATCCAAGATCTTCTTTCTTGGTGGTAGTAGATCCCTGTGATCTCCACTTGCTTCTCTCTCCTTTCATCTCATGTAAGATAAAAGGTGTTGCAGGCCACAACTCCCCTTATATCTCGGGTCAGGGCTGTGGTAAGATTAAGAGTGTTATATCCCAGCCTTGATCCTCTTACAACAATTGGATCACATCAGATCATATCATGGGAGATCATTGTATAACTGCCATGTTACATCATGACATTACTGCTAAACCAGAGAAACATGGTCCAGTGAAGCTGGCACATGTTTCCATGCCAGTGCTCAAACTTGGTTCCCTCCCTATCCGTTGGTTCTTTTTTTTTTTTCAATGTTTTATTGTGAATTATGTGATAGTTTACATGGGTTACAATGCCCTCCACGCATCATCAACCAACCAAAGGGTATACACTACAAGCCTGCCCCCTGGTCGTCAACACACAGCCCCTCTCCCTCTCTATGTCTAAAGTCCCCAACTACTCCATCTCTCCACGTCATCATCTCTGCCTCCATCTCAGGCGTCACTGCTTCTCTGGGTAGGGTCCCGCTCTCTGCTCTCCCTTGATGGTCCCAGGGACCTCCGCTCCTAGACTGACAAGTTAATCACTCCCCTCCTTGCTACAAAACATCTACCTTTACATTTCCAACCCTCACAAGCGGTCCTGATAACAATTATTCACTATTGTATCACAAGAGACCCATCCACATTTCATTTCATCAGTCCCGCCTAGAGAGATTGGATATTACTCAGTGGAGATTCTACCTTCCTTCACACCCTCTGAATCTAGGTTCCCTCTTGAAAGCTTGTAAGCCAGTCACTTCTTGCCTTTGTTAAACCCCCTCTCCCCCCCCCCCCATTTTGGGTAGCCAATGTCCAAGCTGCCCATCCCTGTCTACTCTGTGTATGGTGGGGGTGGGAATGATCCTTGCTGTAAGGATTTGTTCCCTTTTCTGAGCGACTGCATCCATAGGTTTAGGTAAAGTTAATCAAATTGTATCAGATTACTCTTTTTTCCCTCTTCTTTCTTCTTATGGTTGAGCTCTGATCATCCAGTCATTGAAGCCATGTCAAGTGAGTTTTATCTGCAAGTGTAGGTGTTCTTGTGCATATGCCCTCTCTTCTTATCAGCTGGATGCTTCACTCTCCACTCTAGTCCTCTGTGGCTATGTCACTGACTCTGGGCCCAAGAGTTCCCAGGTCTTGCCACACTGCTGGCCAACCACATCTCTACCCAGGTTCACAGGAGTCTACTGAACATTGTAGAGCTTAGCTTGCAGCTTCATTGCTGTTTTTCCCTCGCTTCCCCTTATCGGTGATGAGCGTGGTCACCAATCAGAGCATGTATTCTTATTGAGTCTTAGTCTTGGAAGGGGGTTTACACTGAGGGGACCTGACCACTTGTCTTGATGTCTCCTGGGCAAGCAACTTGCTTGTTCTTGTAGTAACAGTCGGTCTTCCTATATTGTTTTGTATTTTTCCTGTAGGTCTTTCTTTCAAGAAGTATCTTCTGTTCTTCTAGCCGCTCCAGGATGGTCTGCTTGTCCTTTCAAGTGGAAATTTCCCATCTCTGATGATCTGGATGTGGTTCAGGCTTCCACCTATAGTCTTATGGAATGCAGAGGCTCCACAGGAAGCCTCCTTCACTGGGCACATTGTAGCCTATCCATTGGTTCTTGCTCACTGTTTTTGCAGTGAGTCCCTCGGAAACCCTGTACAGGGTCGCTATGGGTCGGACCCGACTCGATGGCACTTAACAACAACAACAACAACCTAAAATGGAAGAGCTAATACAATGTCTACTGTGTATCAGGTGCAGTATCTACCATGGCCTCTAAGGCAAGTGTAGGACAATTTTCATCACAGGCTTTCGCTCCAATTCTGTTTCTAGTTTCTGTTTCCTCTTGTTTCGTTCCCTTCTCTAGCTGTTTAAGTTTGTTAAGACCAAGACTCTCAGAATCAAAATCAAATCCACAAATGCAAACACATTCTGAAACAACAATCAATAGTATGTGTGGGGACCTCCTTAGCTAATTGAGTAACTGAGTTCCTGGGTCAACAGGTGCATAGTCACTGAGGCATGGAAAAGTGAAAGCACACAAGCAGACCAGGAAACACACACATCTACAGGACAGTACAGCTCTGTAGCAATGGCTAAGAAAAGAACAAGGGGAGATTTCTCTGGCAATGTCTAAGGACACTGACATTTCTCCTCATTTCAGGTCAGTTTTTATTTCTCAGTCTTGGCTCTAAAACTAAAACCAAGTTGACTCATTTATTTTTACCACAGTCTACTGAGGTTAAGGATAAGTTCACATTGCCAAGTGTGGGTGGGGCCAGTGGAGCCAGGGTACCAAGGCACACTGGATGTCTCAGCAGGTGGAATACTGAGAGTGAGGACATGATGCCATTGATCATTTCCATCTGCACTGACCCTCAGGGAATGTTCTCAGCTTCCATACAACCACCAACACTAGAGGACAATGTTGCTGTAGCTGCTGTCCAGTCAGCCCCCAACTCATGGTATAACCCCATAGGTACCAGAGCAGAACTGCGCTCTGCAGGGTTTTCAGAGGCTTATTTTTAAATAAATTGTCAGGTCTTTCTTCTGAAGAGACTCTGGATGGACTAGAACCTCCAACTTTTTGGTTAGCAGCTGAGAGTGTTAGCCTTTTCACAATTCAGGCACTCCACACAACAGTGGGGACTGCAATCAGTGGGGCAGGAAGAAAGCACCGCTGTGCAACTGCCTCAGAACCAGCAAAATACGTCTCCAGGGGCTCAAGGGAGTGATGGAATGAACAACAACACTAGTCACTGCCTGGACGATGTGCACCATGACTAGCACACTGGCAACAATGAATTTTCCAATTTGAGGCTTCAAAAAACTGAACTCCCTTCTTAACTGACTCTTGTTTTCATCCAGCAAGGAAGTCTCACTGGTGTGGAAAAGGAAGTCTCCACCTAAAATTAAAGTTCCACTTAGGGAAGCAAGTCATGACATTCATCTTTAAGACAGGTGACATCAACCTCATCACCTCTATCTCTGTTCTCAAGAAAGCCTCGCAGTGGTTCTGGGGAAGATATATGCTTGACCATGTCACAAAATACAGCAATTGAATATTGCTTCTGGCTAGAGTTCCATCTAAAGTTCTAGAACCCATCTGCTGGGTGGAAACTAGATATGGTTATGGATATTAATTGGGGGCTGAGGATTTCTACCAACAAAAGCCTTTTCCTCGATTCTACACCAAGCCAATCAGGAGAAAGATGAGGCTTTCTGCTCCCATAAGGATTTACAGCCTCGCTGTGAGTAGGAACTGACTCATGGCACACAACCACCCCCAACAACATCATACAAAGTCAATTGGATTCCTTGGGTGGAGCAAATGGTTAAGTGCTCAACAAAAAGATAAAAGGTTGGTGGTTCAAATCTACCCAGAGGCACTTTGGAAGCTGCATCTGAAAGGTCACACACAATCTTGAAATCCTGTGGAGAACAGTTATTTCTACTCTGCACACATGGGATTACCAGGAGTTGAAAACAATTCAACAGCAACTAAAAACAGCAACAATCAAGTCAATTCCTAATTAACCAAGAAGAACCAGGAAAATTCACTTCTCATGAAAACGTTCTCACCAAAAAAATGAATGTTTCTAGCCCTCAACATCCCTCCTCAGTATGCCCCATTCAATCTCAGAAGAAATCATAGACATTACACACTTGAGGACTGGTGAGTATGATGCAATAAGAAACCTTTGGACCTGAAAATGCAATGAACCAACTAATGAACCAACAAATCAATTTCATTCTTAAAAGGGCAGGAGAGTAGATAGTAAAATTTATTTTGTGATCATTTAACAGGTAATTTAAAAACCTGATACTTTCTTAGTAAAATCAATATGTAGATACTTTTGATTCTGAACTATGTATTTCTTTTCTTTGTGTTAAAAACCCCTGGTCTTTGATGTAAAGCATTTTCACATAAACCTTAACCATTTTAAGCCCTATGATTAACTAAGACATTATTATCTCCCCATCTTATGGAAAAGAAGTCTTAGAATGAGAGGTAAAGACTTATTCAAGTCATGCAAATGGGCATATTGGAGCTTGAATTTTTCATTCAATCCTTCTGATCGCCATCTTCTTTCTTCCCCCTGCTCTGAGCTCCCCTCATGACTCACCCCAGAGAGCAGTTGCCAGGAATTTGTTGCCTTGTCATGGACATTAATTAACATGACCAACCTGATAATTTTGGAATGAAGGGATGGAAATGTCCCAGCAGGAAATAAAATAAGAAAAATGGAAAAATTCATCAATTCCTTATAAGCTTTGCTTAAGGGGTTTACTTCAGCATCATTTTCCTTGGAGCCAAAACTTTTGGAATTCTATGAAAAATGTCAGTGGCAGCGCCTCAGACAAGATAAATATGTTACTCATTTGTTGGAATACGCTTGTTCCTGCTTTTCTTCTCCTTTGTTCCTTGTTTATTCTTCTTCACTCACTCTTCAGTTCCCTTTTGCTTTATCCAATTTTCTATTATGTTCTTCATTTGGTGGGGGTTTACTGAAGAAGTGGAGTTACTTGCACTAGTTAAAAGTTCCTGCCTGGTTAAGAACTAAAAGCAATGGCTCAAAGAAGAGGACACAATGGATTCAGGGCACTTTCTCCAGGAGCTTTGACCCTTTCTAGCCTCCAATCACCTCTGGCTAGATTGTGTACATCATATCTGTAACTACACTTCAATACTCAGCTCATGGACTCCTGATGTAGCGTTGTAGGATAAGAACTGGTCTGCTAACTGAAAGGTTGGTGATTCAAACCCACAGCTGCTTTGGAAACCCTACACAGGATTCTATGAATCAACCCACTAGACAATACTTAACAACAACAACTCAGCCTATACTTCCAGCATATATAGAACATACAACGATGTAGAAAATGCATAGAAATACATAGTATATGTAGAAAATACAATACATTGCACTTACATATTATAATGAACTGTTTCTATGTTTTTGTCCAATAGAGTCCTAGTGTAGCACTGTGAATTAATGTGCTGGACTGTAAAGTCATTTGAACTGCAAGGCTGGTAGTTCAAGCTCACCAGCTGCTCCTTGGAAACTCTATGCAGGGTCAGAACCGACTCAACGGCATTTAACAACAGCAACAAATGTCTTTGTCCTGATGTGGCACTGTAGCATGAGTACTAGACTGGTAATTGAAATGTCAGTGGTTCAAACCCACCAGATGCTTCTCAGAAACTCTGTACAGGGTCACTATGAGTCAGAACTGACTCAATGGCACATAACAACAACAACAATAACATGTCTTTCTCAAAGGAGTTTCTTGGTGGCACAAATGGCTAAGCACTGGACTATTAAGTGAAAGGCTGGTGGTTCAAGCCCATCCAGAGGTGCCTCAGAAGGAAAGCCTAGTGATATGCTTCTGAAAAATCCGAGTCATGAAAACCCTATGGAGCACACAGTTCTGCTCTGCAACACATGGCATCTCCATGAATTAGAATCAACCAGATGTCAACTGGATTGGGTGACATCTTTCTCCATCACCAGGCTCTCTTCTAACACAGTACCTAACAGAATTGATTGTATACAATAGACACTTATGGGTTTGATGAATGAGCGAGCAATTCTTAGAGGGACTTTTCATAACCCGACCCAAACGCCTACAAAGGCTGAGTGCAAAACATACGTGAGAGCAACTGGCCATGAGTGAGATGAGGACAGTGAAGACCAGGTATACGCAGGCTCCATCTGATTGTTGCCAGGCTGAAATGCGTGCCCAGAAATGCTAGAGTTTCCAACCGTTTCAAGAGAAGCCAGATATCCAGGTTTTAGAGATAAAAGTCTGTTTATAACCCACAAAAGATTTTAGACTTCAATATCATGATAATATTCCAGCATGCAGGCTCTCTCTGAAAACCAGTTCCCAACACAAAGACCACATTATTTCAGCTCTGGCTAGCTAAGACCCATCCATCTACACATGCTCAGGGTGCATAGTTCAGTAATTAAATAGTTCAGTGGTCATTGGGAGGATAGCAACATCACCAAACACAGAAGCGTCTTCAATGGAAAAGAAAATATAAACACCCAGAGCTGGAGCAAGTTTTTAATGATTCTCTCAACCTGTCTAATGTCAAAAGAAATGGAAAAAATATGCCAATACAGTACTGTGAATTGAAAGGTCTACCTTCCACAACCATCATACGTAACTTCTCTCATTACATAGCAACAAGACATGTTGTTGTGAAGTGCTGTCGAGTTGGTACCGACTCATAGTGACCCTGTATAGGGTTTCTGAGGAGCGGCTGGGGAGCTTGAAGTGCCAACCTTGCAGTTCAAAGTAACCTGGAAGTTCAGAGCATTAACCTACAGAGCTACACACAGGATCCCAGCAAGACATACTGCTGTTAAAATAAAAATTTTTTTTATTAACCACCATTTGATTTAGCGTAGTGGTTACGACTCGGGCTGCGAATCACAAGGTCAGCAGTTCGAAACTACCAGCTGTTCCACGGGAGAAAGATGAGGCTTTCTGCTCCTGTAAAGATTTACAGCCTTGGAAATCCTGTACAGGGTCGCTATGAGTCGGAATCGACTCCACAGCACTTAACAACAACAATTTAGATTTATTTGTAAGAAAAAAATCCAAGGGGAAAAAATACCTTTGTTGAAAATTCAAGAAACCCATTTCTTTCTAGTAACACATACATTATAACATTGACAAGTCAAGAAATTATTTCATATAGTTCTCTGATTCCTTTAAAATTTGTTTTAGGAGTTTTTCTTTTAGCTTTAAAGAGGGATCATGGATATCTAGGCATTCTTTGAAGCAAAACCACTTAGAAACCATTCTTTGGTGCTAAGGGAAGAAATCTTAAGAGAACAGTAAAAAGCTTAAAGGTTTTACTTTATGAAATTTGAAGGCACAGGTAATTATATCAATTCAGACTTTATATTAAACGCACATATGATTCATAAGACAAATTAGGACTAGTGATTGGTTATATCTAACACTGTCTCAGAAAGGTAACAATGTCAACTATACTTCCCATCACAGCTGATAGAGAACACTGGTAGTGTTCAGAAGCAGTAAGAATCCAAATGCTTATCAAATCTGTCAACTATGAGTGTCATAATCTGAGTTTCAGCAAATGAAGTCAGTAGAAAAAATTGAATCAACTATTTAGAGGGCAACTCAAGTGGCATTTGATCATGACCAACCTGGTGTGGCGCTGTGGGATAAAGCACTGGATTGCACAGTTAGTTTGAACTACAAGGTCAGCAGTTCAAATTCACCAGCCACTCCTTAGAAAACCTATACAGAGTTGCTATGAGTTGAAACCAACTCGTTTTCTATTCACAGCCTTGAAAAATGCCAAGGACCATTTTTATGCTGTTACTACTGTTTACTAATAAGTAAATTCTACTTCAAGTTTCTGACATATATCTAAAATGGTACATATCAGATAATCTGGCCTTTGGATTACCTGGCCCCTCAAAATACTGAATATCAGTACCTATGGAGATTGATAAAATGGCAAAAGATATGCCAGGAACTAAGGATTATCAGTACCATCTAGGTTTAGCAACATAACAATAAACATAAACAATCAGGATCCCCTTTAGATAAAAAAGAATGGTCAGAATGTAAGGGGACTTTCTTCAAATATAAATTCACATATATAGTACCACTTCCTTCATTATAGTGACTGGTTCTTCTATTACAAAACTCAAAGAATGTTGCTGGCATCAGCATACGCAGACCCTGGGTTGTTCAGTGGCTCTGTGATATGGACAAAAATCCAATTCCGAGGCCCTCCTCAGGATAGTGAGCCATGAACCCTGAGGGTCAAAGGAAGTGACCTCCTGACATCCCGGGTTCATTGGTTTTTGCGAACTCACTGGTTGGCTACCTCTGTATAATTTTCTTTGGTCCTAATATTGTTCATTCTATGCTTCTAACTCCAATAATTGTAGCTTCTGAGAAAATGATTTCTTTTACAATGCCTCTCTTAATGCCTTCACAGTGTTGGCAGTGCGTAGAGTTCTGGGAACAAATCTTTCTGGGGAACAAGTGATAGCCACCTGGGATGGAAGTCAGAACTGTTCCTTATTTGATTATTCAGTTATGTTTTATATCCATGAACAATAATGGGTTTGAAACCCCTTTTTAGAGCCGAGGCAGTAAAAGTTTCCTCAGATAATTCAGAAAGGCCAGGAACAGGTATATTGTGAATATGAGAAAAGGTTTTTAGAGAAAAACTAACCAAGGTTTGTAAATAAAGTGGAATGGTAAATTCTGGGAATGCTGGATTAGAGGATAATAGTGGCAGCCCCATTAAACCGCCTCTGAATAGAATCAGTTTTACCCAGATGCTCTCCTTCCTCCTGAAAGTATATAGAATGTGATAATTAAGAACAATGTAGCATTTTAGATATAGATAAATGAAGCCCGGTGCCTGAGATCTTGCTCACAAACAAAAGTTTGCAAAGTGTACAGAGACAGTTTGGCTCCTTTCAGGAACCTTGCTTTATGTTAAGTATCCTTAAGAAACCGCACGTCGCTGCTCTAGATCATTTAAGCCTAAAAGTTAATAGATAACAGCTTGATTGAACCTTTTTTCTGTAAAAATAAAAATGTTAGATTGTTAAGAAAAACTATGAAAATATTTTAAAAGTTGTTCCTGTGAATCATTATGTCTTGTTTTGAATGATTAATCACATTTCAGTTCTGTATCCTATCTTATTTAAAGAATCACATCCTCCCTTTGTGAGTTACATCCTTCCTTTGTAACAAATCCCCCCCCCCCCCAAAAAGAGAATAAAAGACTGAGGTAGAGTGAGTTCTGTGTGCAATGCTAGGCAATATGTTTGCAGATCTGCCTACCTGCCAGCTTGCATCATATCTGTGTGTCTTTTTTGTATATATTTCGTCTCTCTCTTTCTCTATCCCTTTCGCCACCAGATCTCCCTTCTTTGTGACACCCACACTTCCTTGTCGAGGCTGGACCCTGACATAGGACCTTGACAGAATGTGACACTTTGTATGTATACAAAGTTATTAGTGCAGTATGTGAAAAATGAAAATACATGCAATCAAACAGGATAGAGGCTGCAATACAGTGTACATTATATTCTACACAAAATAAAGACCTAGACTTAGAGTACTAGCAAAAAGTCAAGGTTGGATTAACCAAACTGTTCAGATTAATAGACCAATTCTTTTTTATTTTATCATGCACCTTTGCCTTTTTCTCCCCACTTGTTTGTAGTTTACTGAAAGCTTCTTTTTATATATAATAATCTCAAGAAAATTCTTCACCTGCAAATATAAGGTTGTTGTTGTTGTCAGGTGCCATCGAGTCAGAACCGACTCATAGCGACCCCATGCACAGCAGAACTAAACAATGTCTGATCCTGGGCCAACCTCACTACCGCTGCCACACTTGAGTCCATCAATGATGCCACCTGGCCAATCCATCTCGTTGGGGGGTCTTCCTCTTTTTCTCTGACCCTCCATCTTACCAAGAATGATATCCTTCTCCAATGACTGTTCCCTCCTGACAATATATCCAAAGTATGAGAGATGAAGTTTAGCCATCTTGGCCTCCAAGGAGCACTCTGGCTGCACTTCTTCCAAAACAGATCTATTGGTTATTTCGGCAGTTCATGGCACTTTTAGTATTCTCCTCCAACACCACAACTCAAAGGCATCAATTCTTCTACGATCTTAAGTGCCATCAAGTTGGTTCTGCCTCATAGCAATCCTGTTTAGGGTTTCTGGGGAGTGGCTGGTGAGTCTTGAACCACTGACCTTGCCATTCAAACCAACCTTGCAGTCCGACAGATTTTCCCGCAGTGCCATACCAGGTAGATTTTTTTTTTTTCTTCACAGCTATAATCTATAGCATTGATTTCTCCAGGTCTCAGCAGAGAACAGAAAACAACTGTTGATGCCAAATCCTAAGAAAACTATTCCAGGAGCCTGTTGCCACAGCCATTCCATCAACAGTTGTACCTAGACAGCTGACACAGTGGTCATGACCAGCAAGGACGCCTGTATGATCTTTGTAGTGAGTCCCAGACATTACAATTACAGTCATCGTAACCAGTTTACAGGAGGCATCCACTTTTTAGAAGGCTACAGAAGTGATTCCACACATGATACTGTCATGAGAATACAATGATAACTCTTAGTCTGCACGAAGGTCAAAGAGTTGGCACATGGCATCATCAGAGTCAGTGGAAAGGCACAGCCATTTGGGGGAAAAAATGTCAGCATTAATATCTGGTACACATCCATTGAAATACTTCAGACATATTGTCAGGAAGGACCAGTCACTGGAGAAGGATATCATGTTTGGTAAGGTGGAGAGTCAGAGAAAAAGAGGAAGACCCCCAATGAGATGGACTGGCTAGGTGGTAGCATCGATGGACTCCAGCATGGCACCAATAGTGAGGCTGGCCCAGGATTGGGCAGTGTTTCGTTCTGCTGTGCATAAGGTCACTATGAGTCGGTACCGACTCGATGGCACCTAACAACAACAATAGCCACTGAAAGACTGTCCACACATTCCATCTCGAATACCCCACCATTTGGAAGAAGCATGACAAGCATGAGAAACAAAGGTCCTCATGTCAGGACTTGGAGACATTCACCGCATCTCCAGAATGCCCAGTGAATGCGGTGGTGTTCTGGGTAGTCTCAATGGCCCATAAAGCACAAGTCATTACAATTTGGCTGTCATATAAAAAACCAGCAGCAGGGCAATAACCTGTATGGACTCACTTTCATACTTCCCTCTCTGGTCTTTAAATTGTATACAGAGCAGATATTGTCCAATTCTCCACAGGGTGCATAAATACAGGAAGATCTCAGAGGAACGGCATACATCTTATTTGTTGTATAGCTATCCCAAATAATTAATTTTCCATCTTGAGATGTACTGAGTACTGACTAGTGGCCTTGAATTATATCCCCAATGCATCATATACGTTTTAGCTAGGTGATCCCTCAATGTACATATTGTTGACGTTTGTAATTTGATCCACAGAGTCCATATTTGATGTCATCTGAGCAAGATTTGTATAATATTGCATCATTACATGCTTTCCTGGCATCTTGGATCTGATTTCACAGTTGTTCTACTTCTTGCCTCAAGTGTTCCAGTTCATTCATCCTTGAATTTGTTTATCTCAGGAATTAACAAGGGAAAGCAAATGAAAGGCACTCAGGCTTGCGTCTACTGGGCTGTCCGGATCCACCGGGTTCGCTCACCTGCCTCTAGAACACGGAGCCCTTATGCACAGCACAGTGGATGTGAGCTGAGCCAAGGCGATACGCTGACCACACCCTGTTCAAAAATTTTAATAGTGATTTAATTGAGATATGAGTCACATATTTAACATTTACCCTTTTAAATTATATAATTCAGTGATTTTCAATATATTCATAGAGTTGCACAACCATCACTACTAATCTAATTCCAGAACATAGTCATTATCCTCAAAATAAATTTCATACCAATTACCAGTCACTTCCTGTTCCCCCTTCTCCCAGCCCTAAGAAACCACTAATCTACTTTCCAGCTGTATGGGTTTGCCTATTCTGGACATGATATAATGTATGTCCTCTGATGTCTGGCTTCTTGCAATTAGCATGTTTTCAGGGTTCATCCATGCTGTAGCATGTATCAGCACTTCATTTATCCTTATGGCTGTAAAAGATTCCATTGTTTAGATGTACCCTCTTTTGTTCATATGTTGTTGTTAAGTGTAGAGTCAGTTCCAACACATAGCAGTTGGTGAGTTCGAATCGCTGAACTTGAAATTCAAACCAATCTTGCAGTCTAGTGCTTATTTTACAGTGCCATACCAGGACTCCACAATCAAACCAAATTTACTGCCATCAAGTTGATTCTGACTCACTGTGATTCTACAGGACAGAGAAGAACCACCTTGTAGTGTTTCCAAGGGTGTAATCTTAACAGAAGCAGACTGGGGGGTTCTAACAGATTAGCAGCTTAACCACTGCGCCAACAAGGCTCCTATTACATATAACAGAGCTTCAAAACGTTTGACGATTATTGAAATGAAAAGATAATGGAAGCTTTCCATAAACTCTTTGAAGCTCCTTCGTGTACTCATCAGTCAGTGGACATCTGGGGTATTCTCACTTTTGAGCTATTATGAATACTACTGTTATGGATATTTGTGTGCAAATTTTAGTGTGGACATATGTTTTGGGCTCTCTGCCCAAATTTTAAAGACAATGAAAAAGAAAATATATCTTATTCTGTACTCTTTGTAGAGAAACTACTGTTTCTGATACAAAGTGTGACAGTTTACACATACAGCTCTAATCTTTATAACTATCTTTCAAGATAGGTATTATTATTACCCCTGTTTTACAGATGAGGAATCATACAAAGACTTTCTCCAAAGCTTGTTCTTTTTGCACTTATACTTCGCCTCTTACAGATATTCTTTCATAATTTCTAAAATTAAGAGACGCAGGGTGTTGAAGCAGGACATGAGTAGTTAAAACTTGGCAGGAGCCTAGCAGTGCCTAATGTGAGACTCAGCAAATGCCACTGATGTAAACAGCTGGTCCTCCAGTCTGCCAGGGCAATGCCATGGCAAAGCACAGAACCCATGAAACATGAGGTCATGGTGAACTAATGCCAGTGTAACCACAGCGAAAGTCGCAGCCCAAGGAGCGGGCTTGCTGAATGCAGCATTCGCAGACAGCAGGACGTATCACCATGAACTACTTTCTGTGTGAGGAGGAGAACTGCCTGAATTGGAGTAAGAATGTAAAGGCAAAGTGGTCACTTAGATTGAGGCTCAGGGGAAAGCGGAAGTGTCCATGTTCTTGGAGAAAGGTTGACTTTGATTCATTCCTTTGCAGAGGCAACTGCAGTTAGCAAAGACAGTAAATATTTTGGTCACCCATTGATCCTGAGTTACTTGACTTTATTATTTAACTAATAATAATCCTTAATCAAATAAAAACTATGAAGTCAGGAAACATGGCTCTTCCTTCCTTCAACTAATGAATTTACTTGAACTTTCTGTCCCTGGTTTTTCCATCTATAAAAAAGATGGGATATCAGTACTTGCTATATCTGTTTCAGGAGTCCTGGTGTGGCACTGTGGGTTAATGTGCTAGTCTGAAAAGCCCTTTGAACCGCAAGGTCGGCAGTTCAAGCTCACCAACTGCTCCTAGGGTCGCTATGGGTCGGAACCGACTCGACAGCACTTAACAACAACAACAACATAGTATCATGCAGAATACTTTTGTTGTTGTTATGTGCCGTGGAGTCGGTTCCAACTCATAGTGACCCTGTACAGGGTTTCTGAGGCATGGGAAAACTGAATGTTTTAAAATTGGGAAAGGTGTCCAACAGGGTTGTGTTCTTTCACCATACTTGTTTAATTTGTATGCTGAGCAAATAATACAAGAAGCTGGGTACTATGAAGAAAAACGTGGCATCAGGATTGGTGGAAGACACATTAACAACCTGCGATATGCTGATGATACAACCTTGCTTGCTGAAAGTGAAAAGGACTTGGAACATATACTTATGAAGATCACAGAGCATAGCCTTCGATATGGATTACATCTTAATGTTAAGAAAACAAAAATCCTCACCACTGGACCAATAAACAGCATTCTTATCAATGGAGAAGAGATTGAAGTTGTCAAGGACTTCATTCTTCTTGGATCAACTGTCAACACTCGTGGAAGCAGCGGTCAAGAGATCAGACGACGTATTGCATTGGGCAAATCTGCTGCACAGGAACTTTTTAAAGTACTGAAGAGCAGAGATGTCAGCTTGAGGACTAAGGTGCGCCTGACCCAAGCCATGGTATTTTCAATAACTTCATATGCATGTGAAAGCTGGACAGTGAATAAGGAAGATCGTAGAAGAATTGATGCCTTTGAGTTGTGGTGTTGGAGGAGAATACTGAAAGTGCCATGGACGGCCAAAAGAACCAATAGATCTGTTTTGGAAGAAGTGCAACTAGAGTGCTCCTTAAAGGCCAAGATGGCTAAGCTTCGTCTCTCATACTTTGGACACATTGTCCGGAGAGAACAGTTGCTGGAAAAGGATGTCATGCTGGGTAAGGTGGAGGGTCAGAGAAAAAGAGGAAGACCCCCAATGAGGTGGATCAGTCAGGTGGCATCATTGATGGCGTCAAGTGTGGCAGTGGTAGTGAGGTTGGCCCAGGATTGGACATTGTTTCGTTCTGCTGTGCATGGGGTCGCTATGAGTTGGTTCCGACTCAATGGCACCTGACAACAACAACAAATCTTTATGGGAGCAGAAAACCTCATCTTTCTCCCGCCGAACAGCTGGTAGTTTCGAACTGCTGACTGTGAGATTAGCAGCCAGATTCGTAACCACTAAGCTACCAGAGCTCCTTTTACTGCCCCTGAAATGCTCTGTGCCTCACCTAGTCATCCCTTTCCCTCCACCCTCTTTGAGCTCCTGGCAAACTGTGATCCTTTTACATCTATAGTTGTTCTAAGTACTATCAAATTATTCCAGCTTGCACAGGATTGCTGATGGGTTTGAAACACTGACCTTGTGGTTAGCAGTCCAGTGCTTATCATGAAACAATCAGCAGTCTTTCCCATACTGTTGTAGTTAAGTGCAATCCAATCAGTTCTGACTCATATTGACCCTGTATAGAGTTCCCAGTGAATGGCTGATGTGTTTGACCTTTCAATTGAAACCAATCTTGCAGTCCTTTCCCTACTAGTCTTTCATCTTTCTCTGTGTTTCAATGAGCATGTGTATTGACTGTGCTTTAAAAAATGATTGAACGAAATGAGCTGTCAAGCTACAAGAAGCCATGGAGAAAGCTTAGATGAATGCTGCCAGTCTGAAAGAAAGGCAATCTGAAAAAGACTACATAATGTAATGTTCCAGCTATATGACATTCTGGAAAAGGCAACATTAATAGTTGTAAAGGAATCCTGGTGTGGCACCCGCTACTCGTTGGGAACTAACTACACGGTGTCAATATGAGTTGGAACTGACTCGAGGGCTCTTAACAACAACAGTATGGAAAAGACTGCTAATTGTCTCAATATTAGTTCTCCTTTCTTTGCTAGGACCAGAATTTTAACTGGGTCTATGCAGGGTGGGAGTCCTCGTGTTGCACTGTAGGATAAACCCTTAACTGCTAGTCGAAAGGTCAGCAATTCAAACCCACCAGCTGCTCCTTGGAAAGAGGGTCGTTATGAGTCCAGACCCACTCACCAGCACTTAACAACAACAACAAGATGTAGGGTTAGAAAGAGGCTTGGTAATCTACTTCTAAAACTCAGCAAATAAAAAAAAAAACTATGAATCATAAATGTCTGATCAGCAACCGATCATCCATCCAGTTTAAAGAGTGCACCATTAGCTTGGTGACAGCAGGGATTTTGTCCCTTCTGCTTATTGCTAAGTTCCTAACACTTAGAAGAGTTTCTGGCACATAATATGTGTTCAATAAACATTTGTTCAGTGGTTCTGTTCTTATCAAACTCCTAACCCAACAAGAACAGTTGGAATACTTGTATAGTCCTCTTGGCTCAGCAGACACCAACTGTGCCTGTCTTCTGTGCCCCCATCAAGGCACCTACTAGAAAATGCCTTGTCACTGATAAAGGTTCTCACCATTTAACGGGAACACAGATATATCTTGTTAGGGGCCACCAACTTGGTTCCCACTCATAGCTACCCTATGTCTCAACATCTTGACTTCTAAGGAGTTGTATTTCTTCCAGACAGATTTGTTGGTTCTCCTGGCAGCCTATGGTACTTTCAATATTCTTCTGCAACACTATCATTCAAATGCATTGATTTTTCTAAGGTCCAGTTTTTACATGCATATGAGACTTTTGCACATACCATGGCTTGAGTCAGAAGCACTTTAATCCTCAATGTGACATCTTTGCTCTTTAACACTTTAAAAGGTTTTGCAGCAGAGTTTCCTAAAGCAACGTGGCATTTGTTTTCTTGACTGCTGCTCCCATGAATATTGATTGTGTATCCAAGTAAAATGAAGTCTTCGGCAACTTCAATCTATTCTCCATTTATCATGATGTTATTTGTTGGTCCACTTGTGAAAATTTTTGCTTTCTTTACATTGACGTGCAATCCATACAGAAGGCTTTAGACTTTGATCTCCATCAGTAAGTATTTTAAGTCCTCTTTCCTTGCAGCAAGCAAGGTTGTGTCATCTGCATATCGCAGGTTAATGAGTCTTCCTCCAACCTAATGCAAATTTCTTCTTCATATAGCCCACAGTTTCTCAGACTGTTTGCTAAGTGTACGTTGAATAAGAATGGTGAAAGGATAGAACACTGGCGTACACCTTTCCTGATTTTAAACCATTCAGTATCCCCTTGTTTTGTTCTAACAACTGTCTCTTGGTCTATGTACAGATTGCTCATGAGCACAATTAAGTGTTCTGGAATACCCATTCTATTATCCATAGTTTGTTATGATCCCCATAGTTGATTGTCTTTGCATAGTCAGTAAAGTTAAATATCTTTCTAGTATTTTCTGCATTTAGCCAAGATCCATCTGGCATCAGCAATGATATTCGCCATTCCATAACCTCTTCTGAATCGGATTTGAATTTCTGGCAGCTTCACGCCAATGCAAGTGTTTTAAAATTATTTTCAGCATATTTTTACTTGCATGTGGTATTAATTATATTATTTGATGATTTCTGCATTCTGTTGGGTCACCTTTCTTTGGAATGGGCACAGATATGGTTCTTTTCCAATCAGTTGGCCAAATAGCTATCTTCCAAATTTCTTAGAATAGATGAATGAGTGCCTCCAGCATTGCAACAGTTTGTTGAAACATTTCAATTTACATTCCATCAATTCCTGGAGTCTTGTTTATTGCCAAAGCCTTCAGTGCAGCTTGGACTTCTTCCTTCCGTACCACTGGTTCTTGATCATATGCATCTTCTTGAAATGGCTGAGCATCAACTAATTCTTTCTGGTACAGTGACTGTTTTCCTTCCATCTTCTTTTGATGTTTCCTGCTTCATTCAATATTTAATCACAGAATCATTCAAAATCACAAATCAAGGCTTGAATTTTTCTTCAGTTCTTTGTGCTTGAGAAATGCTGAGCGTGACTTGGGTTTGTTGTTGTTGTTATGTGCCATCTAATCGGTTCCAACTCATAACAACCTTAATAGGGTTTTTGGGGAGCCGCTAGTGGGCTTGAACTGCCTACCTTGTGGCTCAAACTGACCTTGCAGTCCAGTGAATTATCATGCAGCACCACACCAGGACTCCATGGCTTGGGTTAGGCACATCTTAGTTCTCAAACTGATATATTTGCTCTTGAACACTTTAAAGAGGTCTTATGCAGAAAATTTGCCTAATACAGTCTGTCATTTGATTTCTTAACTGCTGCTTCCATGAGTGTTGATAGTGGATCCAAGCAAAATGAAGTGTTTGACAACTTCAATCTTTTCTCCATGAATCATGATATTATTTATAGGTCCATTTGTGAAGATTTGTATTTTCTTTACATTGAGGTACAATCCAAGTATTTTAAGTCATCTTCGCTTTCAACAAGCAAGGTTGTATCATCTGCATATTGAAGGTTGTTAATGAGTCATCCTCAATCCTGATGCTACGTTCTTCTTCATCTAATCCAGTTTCTCAAGTTATTTGCTCTGTATACAGATTGAATAAGTATGGTAAAAGGACACAACCCTGGCACATACCTTTCCTGATTTTAAACCATTCAGTATCCTTTTGTTTTGTTCAACTGACTGCCTTTTGGTGTACATACAGGTTTCTCATGCACACAATCAAGTGTTCTGGAATACCCATTCTTCACTATGTTATCCATAGTTTGTCATGATCCACACAATTGAAAGCCTTTGCATAGTTAATGAAGCACAAGTAAGCATCTTTCTGTTACTCTCTGCTTTCAGGCAAGATCCATCTGATGTCAACAATGATGTCTCTAGTTCCATGTCATCTTTTGAATCCACTTTGAATTTCTGGCAGTTTCCTGTTCATCCACTGTTGTGGTTAGTTGTTGTTGTTATGTGCCATCGAGTCAGTTCTGACCCATAGCGACCCTGTATAGGGTTTCTGAGTAGTCCATCACTTATCCTACAGCACCACACCAGGACTCCAGTGTCGCACCAAACAGGTATCTATCGTTTAGATTCCTCAAAGGAAATCCTTAAAGTACACACATAAAGTGCCAACCTATTTTCACACACAGACTCCTGAGCCACATATGCTAGGTTTTCTGGCAAAGGAGTGGTTTCTAATATTCTGATGTATTTTCTTCATAACTTATTTTGTATTCTCACATGATTTGCCTAAATTCCTCATTTGAAAGCTGTGCCTGATACAGGATAAACATTGAACATGTGTTAACTGGATGACTAAGATGACCTGGTGGCGCTGTTGGACTACTAACCCCATACAGGATCACCATTAGATGGCACTAGCTTGATGGCAGTGGGTTGGGTTTGGCTTTGGCTTTATTGAGTGACTATGAAGAGGTGCTCCAATAACTTTATGACAAAATGAAGTGCACCTGAGTTCAACCACATTCCATAGACTCCCATCAACCTGGAGTTAAGAGAGAGAAGAAGGGCTGGTAGGTCCAAAGTATGATGAGACCTAGGGACTCCTGATCCCACAGACAAGGACATAGTCATGGAGGGCTAGAGCTGAGAGTGAAGTGTCCAACTGATATGAAGTGAGAGGAGACATACAAGAACACCTAAACTTTCATATAGTACCCATTTGACCTAGCTTCGATGGCTTGATGATCAAAACTCAAATAGAGGATGATAAACAAATTTGATAAAGGAAACAAGTGTAAATTGCTACAATTTTATGAACTTGACCTATACTTATGGATGTAGTATCTCAAAATACCAATGGAGAGGGAAGGAGTCTTCACATCAAGGACCAATCCTATCCCCTCTGTACACAGGTTTGATAGGGATGGGAAACTTAATATTGGTTATCTAAAATGGGGGGGGAGGGGGCTATAAAGGCACAAAATTTTTAGCTTACAAGTTTTCAAGAGGGACTTTAGTTTCTGAGTGTGCAGGGGAAGGTAGAATCCCCACTGAATCATTTTTATCTTATCTAGACAGGTCTGGTGAAAGAAGATGGGGATAAAGTTCTTATGATTCAATAGTGAATAATTATTATCATGACTAACTGTGATTGTCACAACTGCAAGGTAGAAGTTTTGTAACACAAAGGGTAGAGTAGTTAATCATACATTCCAGGAACAGAGGACCCTAGGACCATCAAGGGAGAAGAGCATGAGCAGAATGTGGGACCCTATCTAGAGAAGTAGCGACACCAGAGATGGAGGCAGAGATGAAGACATAGAGAGATAGAGCAGCTGAGGACTCTAGACTCATGGAAAGAGAAAGGCTCTGTGCTGGCGGCCAGAAGACAGACTTGCAGAATGTGTCTTGGTTTGTTTAGATGATTATATATTCCTGAGTGTTTTTGTGTATATCCCAAAACAAAAACAGAGGGAATAGAAGCAAATACTGCTGGATGATGATGCACAGAAGGGGTTGTAATTATTGCAATGAAACAAAATATGATAGGATGAGTATAAAACCGATATTATCTCATGTAAACTATCACTCAGTTCACAATTAAAAAAAAAATGAAGTGCACCATATTATTAAGGGTCTACTACATATGCTGCTGTAGGATAAGCAATGGACTGCTAACTGCAAGATCAGCAGTTCAGACCCAACAACCACTCCTTGGAAACCCTACACAGGGTCACTATTAGTTGGAACCAACTCAATGGCACTTAACAACAACAACAGCAACAGCAACAACTTAAAATGAGTCCCTGAGTGGTACAAATAATTAAATGCTTGACTACCAGATGAAAGGTTGGTGGTTTGAACTCACTCAGAGGCACTTTGGGAGATGAGTCCAGCAATGTGCTTCTAAAAATTCAGAAAATCTTATCTTACTGCCATTAAGTTGATTCTAAGTCAGACTGGGTAGGACAGAGTAGAACTCTTCCATAGGGTTTCTGAGACTGTAAGCTTTCTGGGAGCAGACAGCCTCATCTTTCTCCTGAGGAACAGCTGATGAGTTTTAACTGCTGAACTTTCAGTCAGCAGCCCAATGCTTAGCCCACTGCATAACCAGGGCTCCATGAAGACCCTGTGGATCAGTTCTATTCTACATACATGGAGTAGCCGTGAGTTGGAATTGTCTTGATGGCAAGTTAACAACAACAACAATTATTACTACTCATTAATCAAAAGAAGCACAATCTATAACAGAATCATGCTGAACTGTAGAAAATGTTTTGATTTTTCAAAAGAAATCATCAAGATTTTTCCTACCAGAGTTCTTGTTTGTTCATTGAAAAAGCCAGACTAAAAACATGAACAAAGACAGAAAGTGTCCAATTGGAAAACTGAACTCAAGGCTGTTTTCCCACAGAGTCACCCAGAAAGGGAACTTGGCTTTGGCTGACTAAGAATTTCTGTCCAGTCCATTGCTGTTACCCAATACCTGTTGTCATGGTTCCAGGAACAACAGGCTTGGCTTGCCCAGGAGAGGAGAAAACATTTGCCTTGAATTTACCTGCTTTGAAAAATGTTTAAGTCTGGCCTTCCCATATCGCTTCATTTGTGGTTTCTTTATGTGGGAGTAAACTACTATTTGGCAGGTTAGATCCATGTTCATATCCTATATCTACACCCACACACAAATTGAAGAGTTCCAAGAAATATTTTGAGAAGTTTGAAGTTATTTTACTCTTGGTCATGGTGTCAGTGGCAAACAGACCATTCTGATGGTATTTTGTTTCCATCTGTACTATGGAAAAATACTGTCAGATGGAAGGAACACTGTGTGTTCCTAACATTTCCAGGGTCCATGTGGCTTTGTAACATGCAACTGGGGAAGTGGAAGAGGGTGGAACATGCAGAAAAACAGAGTACATAGATGGTTCTCTAGTACCTGTATTGCTCATTACACCTCTGCAAGGGCTTCTGGTGTGGTGTTGTAGCATCAGCACTGGTAGGCAGTTCAAACTCACTAGCTGCTCCTCTGAGACCCTAAACAGGGTCACTATGAGTTGGAACCAACTTGACAACACTTAACAACAACAACACTTCTACAGAAAGGGGAGCAGGAGCCAACCTCAACTGAACACTTACTATTAACCTGGGAGACTTTACAGATAACATCTCATTTAACCCTCCCAACAACCCTATGGCACAATGTTCTTTTTATTGCATCATATGTTGCTGTTTTTAGGTGCCATTGAGTCGGTTCCAACTCATGATTATCAGAATGAAACACTGCTAAGTCCAATGCCATGTTCATAATTGTTGATATCTTTGAGCACCTTGTTTTGTCAATGGATTGTGTCAATCCATCTTATTTAAAGTCTTCCTCTTTTTTTCACTGACCCTCCACTTTTCCAAACATGATGTCCTTTCCCTGGGCCTTTCTAACAGCATGTCCAAAGAAAGAAAGAAAGATGAATTCTAGACATCTTTGAGTCTAAGGAGAATTCTGGTTGTACTTCTTCCAAGACAGGTCTGTTGGCTCTTCTAGCAGTCCATGGTACTTTCAATATTCTTCTCCAACACCACAATTCAAATGCATTGATTACTCTACAGTTTTCCTTATTTATTGTTCAACTTTCTCATGCATATGGTACCACTGAAAATACCATTTGGTCAGGCACATCTTAGTCCTCAAAGTGACATCTTTGCTCTTTAACCCTTTAAAGAGTTTTTTTGTAGCATATTTATCTACATTGTTTGATTTATTGACTGCTGCTTCCCTGAGTGTTGACTGTGGATACAAGCTAAATGAAGTCTTAGATAACTTCTCTGTTTATTAAGATGTTATTACGAGTCTTCCTCCAATTCTGATGCCATGTTCTTCTTCATATAATCCAGCTTCTCATATTATTTGCTCTGCATGCAGATTGAACAAGCATGGTGAAAGGATACAAACCTGGGGTACACCTTTCCTGATTTTAAGCCATTCAGTATCTCCTTGTTATGTTGGAACAACTGCCTCTTAGTCTAGATACATGGTCCCCATCATGTAGATGAGGAAAATGAAGTCCAGAGAGGTGATTCCGCATGTCCAAAATCTTAGCGATAGTAAGAGTCAGAGCCAGACTTCAAGGCAGACTCTAGCGACTGTTACAATAATTACTACTTTAAGAGTCTTAGCCCTGTGTAGTGCAAATGATTAAGTACTCAAACTACTAACCAAAATGTGGATGGTTCCGACCCACCCAGAGGTATCTCAGAAGGCAAGCCTGCTTCTGAAAGGTCATATCCTTAAAAACTCTATGGAGAGTTCCAGTCTGCACACACAGGGTCACCTTGAGTTGGAATTGACTCAGTGCCAATTAACAACAATGGTAACTACAAGTCTTGTATTTGAAACTGTACTACTTTGGAATGAAGTTTAAAGTAGAAGGAAATCATTTTAAGGAAGGCACAGGTTAATTCTGACTTCAAAGTGTCAGATGCCTCAGCAGGCTCCATGCTACAAGTTAAATTATCTAAATTATTTTGGAGTCCTCATGGTCCACTAGCCATCTTTGTGCCTCAGACACACCCAACCAGTGCTGGTGATTAGGGCTAATGTTTTGAAAAGCAAATGGCAGTTAGTAACCAATTGGTGTCTCTACTCTTAAAAACTTTGTTAACTTGAGGTTCTCCTCTATAACATCAGTGTTACAGGATCTTCACCTTGCCATGAAACGGAGATAGGGAAGTCTAAGATAACTTTAGGGAAAGGATGACTAACTGAGTACCAAGCTTTTAAAGGCCTGCTCCAAACTTCATCTGGTGACTTTGGAAGGTAGAATAGATTCTAAACTTGTCAAACACTTAAGTTTTCCCTGACTTCCTCAACTAGGTTCTACTTTTGTTGTTAAATGCCACTGAGTCAAGTCCAATTCACAGTGACCCTACATAGGAGTTACTGGTGAATTTGAATTGCTGACCTTGTAATTCAAACCAACCTTGCAGTCCAGTGCATATCCTAGGATACCACCCATGATTGGTTGTGATTCCCTGGTTATATATTATTTCAGTATCATGTACCTCTTCTTTCTAGTATTTACCAGAGTTTCAATTTAATATTTATTTTTATGGTATTGTGTAATTCATTCCTCCTGTTTTGGTTTGTAAACCAAGAGGGCAGAGATATGTTGAGTTTTTCGTATCATTGTACCCTTGAACTCAGGACCATTCCTGACATGGCACTAAGTGTTGCTAAATGAATAAATGACTAAAAGAATGCTGTCCTCACCCTTATTTTTATCACTACATATCCTAACTGTAGATACTTCACCAATAAAAATGAAACACATCAGACAAAGTTGGTCAGATATCTTTTGGAGAGGTTCATATCTGTTTTGTAATCCATAACTGAAAGGTTTGACTTTCAAAATGGTCCTAAAACAGGCAGGGCTCAGGTACTCTTGGGTATTGTGCTGTTGGCAGGTTTTGAAGGTGCCCAGTAATCTGTCAGGAGGGAGTAGGAAATATAATTAGATGCTTTGAAGATAGTTCCTAGGAGACATCTCCAGGGCAGAGTTCAAGCAAATGTAATCATGGTTGATGGTCAATATGGCAATAGGTGAGTCATTTTTCGTCCCATCAATCATTAGGGTGTGTCCTTTAGACCAAATTAGAAATCCAGCAAAAGGATTTGGCACTCATCTTTATAAACAGAGTCCTGTTCCAGTCAATGCAGGGAGAATGTTATTTCACATTAAAAGACGTCTCAGTGGCATCCCAGGAATAAGCCAGCAAAGGCAAATCTTACTGTTCTTCCTTCCCCAGCCCCAGGGAGTCCATGTCTAAAACATGCTGTTGTCTTTAGCTGCCACCATGTTCTTCCGGAGGCACCATGGAAGGAAGTCAGTGTTGTCCTGCATTTGAAGTTAGTTTCCCCCGTATCTCTCAACCAGTTTTTCAGTTGTTTGGATGAGGTCTTAAAGAGCAAATGTCCTTGGGGAAACCTTCATTTTCATTTCCATAAATCTGATATTTGGAGAGAGAATTAAGTATTATCAAAGCTAGCTTCAAACTCCTTGATCTAAGTATCTGCAGCAGAGAAAGTGTAGCTGGGGAGGCACCAACATTTCCATCAAGACTGTCATTTGCATGAAGACATAAGAGAAAGCAATTTAAGTCAGAGACTCACTTTGGATGCAATGGAGCACTCAAGGTGATATTCCATAAAATGAATCGCTGGTCTTGCTGCTACATCTCCTTCCTTTCTGAGTTCACCTCCTTATTGACTTCAGAAAGACCTGAGTGTACGTCAGATGGATCCACTGTTCAAGATCTCCTGGATATGGCTCCAGAGTGAATCTGAACCTTCTGGCCAGGCAAGAAACAGACCTGACCTCTGCTCAGCCTAAATCAAGATGGGCCAACCCAGGCTTCCTGACCTTCTCTTGATCTCCTTTTATGCCTCCAAGAATAGTCCATGTATAAACCATCTTTCAGGGCAAGAAGCACCTCTCTAGGTTGTTCTTGTTGTTGTTGTGATGTGCCATCGAATCGGTTCCAACTCACAGCGACTCTGTATAGGGTTTATGAGGAGCAGTTGGTGGATTTGAACCACCAACCTCATGGTTCACAGCCCAGTGCTGATCCCACAGTGCCACTCCTGGTTGTTGTTGTTAAGTGCCATCAAGTTGGTTCCAACATATAGCAACCTTATACAGGGATTCCTAGGAGCAGCTGGTGAGTTTGAACTGCCAACTTTACAGTCCAAACTGACCTTGTGGTCAAATGTTTATCCTATAGCACCACACCAGGTCTCCAGCTGTTTATTTCTTTTTATTCCCTGCCTTGTTAGGTCTGACCTACCAAATCAATCTCTGTCCAGGTGGTAGCTGTCTATTTTCTACTAGGAAATTTTTCCAAGTTCAGCGATGTCTAAGTAGGAAAGAGCTATTTCTTTTAAATCACTGATTAATTTTTTTACTAAGCTTAAATCAGTTCAGTTAAATTAATGTGCCTATAGGTTGTCAAGGACTACATTCTTCTTGGATCAATTATCAATGTTCATGGAGGCAGCATTCAAGAAATCAAACGATGTATTGCATTAGGCAAATCTGCTGCACAAGACCTTTTTACAGTTTTGAAGAGCAAAGATGTCATCTTGAGGACTAAGGTGCACCTGACCCAAGCCATGGTATTTTCAATAACTTCATATGCATTCAAAAGCTGGACAGTGAATAAGGAAGACTGTAGAAGAATTGATGCTTTTGTTTTAGGTGTTAGAGGAGACTATTGAAAGTGCCATGGACTACAAAAAGAACCAACAGATCTGTATTGGAAGAGGTACAGCCAGAGTGCTCCTTGGAGGTCAAGATGGCCAAACTTCGTCTCTCATACTTCGGGTATATTGTCAGGAGGGACCAGTTGCTGGAGAAGGATATCATGTTTGGTAAGGTGGAGGGTCAGAGAAAAGGAGAAAGACCCCCAGAGAGATGGACTGGCAAAGTGGCAGCATCAATGGACTCAAGCATGGCAATAACTGTGAGGTTGGCCCAGGACCAGGCAGTGTTTTGTTCTGTTTTGCATAGGGTTGCTATGAATCGGTACCAACTTGATGGCACCTAACAACAACAATCAGTTCCAAAGGTGCCCATTAGACCAGTTGATTCAGGTACAAGGCAATGGCCAGCTGCTTGACATAGGACCTATTTATGGCAAGAAACTGAGACTTCACCCCATTCCATCCCCATCTCCTCTAAGCAATACCTGTGTCAGTAGGCATCCCTGAGGGGTCAGTGGTAAATCTTGCATACCCTGACTCCATGACCTACAAAGAAACTCTACAAAACACACTTATTGGGATAAATATAAAGACTGAGTGAAAACAGCAATTTCTGAAGCTGTTCTTTTGCAATGTCCTAGCAAAAAGGGATATAAATAATCCACATTCAAACCTCAAACAGAGGGAGCGACTTCTGTATCTCAGGCACATCACTGTCATCCAAATGTTGGAATGTATGAAAACAAAAATAAAAAACAAAACCACTACCATGGAGTTGATTCTAACTCATGTTGTTGTTGTTGTGAGGTATCATTGAGTTGGCTTCTTGGACTGCTTAAAACAGAAAAATGAACAGGAGACCAGTATAGTGATTTGCCAATTATATCTCAGTTTTGAAACTCTAGATTAGGGTTAGGAACCTTCTTCTATAAAGGGCTAGGCAGCAAATGTTTGACACTCTGCGACTATATCCATCTCTGTTTCATCTACTCAAGTCAGCTGTTGTAGCATGAAAGCAGCCATAGATAGTAGATAACGAAATGGGAGAGTTGTGCTCCTAGAAAATTGTATTTACACAAATAGAGTCCTGGTGCGGTGCTGCAGGCTAATGCACTGGACTGCAAGGTTGCTTTGAAGGACAAGGTCAGTGGTTCAAGCTCACCAGCCACTCCTTGGAAACCATATACAGGGTCGCTATAAGTCGGAACCAACTTGAAGGCACTTAACAACAACACAAAAAGACTGTGAGCCAGATTTGACTGGTGGCTGAATTCAAAATAAAAGCAAATGTCCTTAAAATGACTCATAAGGCCCCACATGACCTGGCCCTTCGTTGCCTCTCTGACCTTACTCTGGTCCAGTCACTGTGACCTCTTGGCTGCTCCTTCATTTTACTGAGGCCTCTGGCCTCGGGGCCTTTTCACTACATGTTCCTTGACCTCTCTTCCAGATATCTGCATGGCCACCTCTTATGCCTTCTTCATATCTTTGCTTAAATTTCTCCTTGTCACTGAAGCTTGGCAGGCTCATTTAAAATTGTAACCCATTTATACTAGCTACTTTTTATTTTTCTTTGTGCTTTTTGCCCATAGCACCTATCATTTCCTTGCATCCTATTTACCTCGTTGTTGTTAAGTGCTGTGGAGTCAGTTCTGACTCACAGCTACCCTGATAGGGTATCCAAGGAGTGGCTATTGGGTTTGAACCTCCAAACTTGCAGTTAGCAGTCCAGTACTTATAGCACCTCACCAGAACTCCCCTACTGACCTTAGTAAGGTTTATTATATTTATAGTCCAATGTCTGATTCCACCTACTAAAATATACACTCTTCAAGGGCAAGAAGCTTTCTTTTTTTCATAATATATGCTCATAAAAAAGGAATGAAAATGAATAAAATTATTATTTATCACTGATGTAAATCCATATGACACCTAAGTTTCAGTGAGTGGCTTGAATCCACCAGTTGCTCCAAGTGAGGAAGATGAAGCAGACAGCTTCTGTAAAGATTCACACCCTCAGAAACTCTATGGGGTTTAGACAGCGCTACTCTGTCGAACTGAGTTAATATGAGTCAGAACTGACTCAGTGGCAGTGGGCTTTATGTTTTCTACAGTAGTGGGCTGTATGACAGTCTAAAAGAAAAAGTAAACTTCCTGAGGGACCTATATTTTAATGCAGGACAATCTTCAGAAAGGGAGCTAGGTGGCTCTATAGGATAAGCACTTCCGTGGACTCCATGGATCCTGCAAAGATCTACAGCCTCAGAAACCCTATACAGGGTTGCTATGAGATGGAATGGACTTGATGGCACTTAACAACCACAACTTTCAGAAGAGGAGTCCCTGGATGGTGGCTATTGCACTCAAAAGGTTAACAGCTCAAGGCACCTCAGAAGGAAGGCTTGCCGATCGACTTCTGTACAGCCAGCCCTTGAAAAGTCTAAGGAACACTGTTCTACTCTGACACACGCGGGGTCGCCATAGTTGAGAAGTGATTCAATGGCAATCAAGAACACCACTTTTCAGAACAGGCATCTGTGCTCAGTTCTTACCTGCTGCTGCCTTGGACTTCTTGCAGTGGGCTCATTGTCAACTCAGTTACTGACATGCCTATGACAACTCCAGGCAGCTGTACTCCACTGCTCCTTAGTATACAAAGAGTGACTGAGCTTTACTTTGTGATGACTGACTTCTTGAAGAAATCATTAGAGAAAGGGCCCATAGGCTAGATCCAGGCCTTGCCCTCATTTTATCTGGAACAAATACCAAAACATGGAGTAGCTTTACTCACATTCACAGTGGGCAAGGCTCAATGCTACTTTGAATTCAGGCAATAAACACCTCCTAAAATTCCACAAGATGGATGTCAGTTGGGTGAAAGTCAGCCCTGGAGTGTCTCCATCTATGTATCTTTCTGTTCCACACTTTTGTTGTAGGGAAATTTCAAATCACAAATATGAGCTCTTTGTTTTCTTTTTTGCTCTTTGTGATCTATTCTTTCCCTTTCTACTTCATTTCTCTTTTTCCAACCTGCTAAGCAATATACGAGGGGCCTTCAAAAGTTCATGGAAAATCTCCATTAACTTTCCTTTCATTTTCCCACAAACTTCTTGAAGCTCCCTTGTATACTCTGTCATTTAATTTATCAACCCTGAGATGTAGGAATTATTATAGTCACTACTGTCAGATGGAGTCCTGGTGTGGCGCTGTTAATGTGCCAGATTGCAAAACCGTTTGAATTGCAAGGTCGGTGGTTCAAGCTCACCAGCTACTCCTTGGAAACCCTATAGAGGATCGTTATGGGTCGGAATCTACTTGACGGCACTTCACATAACAACTGTCAGACAGAAAACAAAACTCCTTAGAATCCGGAGGCTCATCACTTTCCTCAGATCCCAGAATTGGTAAGTAAAACTGAACCCAATGTTTGACTCTAAACCCCATTCCTATAGCATGCTGCCTTCCCAAATGGTGAATCTTTCCCAGGTCAGCCAAATGTGGTATTAACTACACACATTCTAGACACCGAATACACTGAATACAAACTCATGAGCATGACTACCTGGAGCAGTAACAGCTAAAATTAAGTTTCTTCTATAATAGGTACTTTTCAGATGTTACATTATTGAAACCTCAAATCAACTCTGTAACAAAAAAGAGCCTATCGTTGTTGACTTATACGTGAGGAAAATGAAGCTTAGAAAGATAAAGTAACTTGCTCAAGATCACACGGACAGGGCAAATCAAAGTTGGCTTAGAAGCTGAACCTTTATTCTGAAGGGATTATAGAAAAATGACGTTGGTGACAGTTATAAGTCATTAGAAACCGGAGTAAGTCTTTCTAACGATAAGGTGTTCTAAAGACATGGGTAGTGATTAAGTTTCAGTGCACAAAGAAGACATCCTAAAATCAAGAAAGAAGAGTTCAAGTTGAGTGGAAACTCCACAAAAACATTATAAGGAGACTTAGCTCTAAAGTTTGGACTTGGGAGTTCTAAAGACGGCAGGATATTTTCTGTCAAGTTATCTCTCCTAGGACAAAAATGCAAGTTTGGATATTCTTGGAGGCTCAGGCAGTCTCCACCTTGTGAAAAAGGTGAACCTCCCTATAAGACAGGACTTGTCAGCCAACAAGCTGCTTACCTGCCTTCAACATAAGACTGTACAAAAACATAAGGCAATGGTGCTAATTAGCAAAGAGTGCAGTTCTTTTCAAAGTGAGAAATACCTGCAGAGAGAAACTGACAGATATATTTGAACACACAGCTGGTGTCTGAGATCCTGAAGAGAGCAAATACCCCACAGGCTAAACAAGATGACTTATTAGAAATAGAGTAAGTAGGCATCAGAGACCACTGTCACTCAAATAATCAAAATGCTAACTACTTAGGGTTTTAGAAATATTCTTCAGCTTTACTTTTGAAATAACTCCAATGTTTTTAATGATTATATTTTGTTGTTAGTGCATTCAAGTTGGTTCTGATTCAGAGACCCTGTGTAGGGTTTCTGAGGAATGACTGGTGGGTTTGAACCGCTGACCTTGTGGCTAGCAGTCCAATGCTTATCCTACAGAGCCACACCAGTACTCCAATTACTATACAGTGTACGGTAATTTATACTATACAAGAGTGCTTCAAAATTTGTGTGGGGAAAAAAAAAAGATAATGAGATTTTTCCACAAACTTTTTGAAGCCCCTTCATACTATATTGTGGTCCTGTAGAATAAGCACTGGACTGCTAATTGCAAGGTCGTTGGTTCAAACTCACCAGCCACTCCTTGGAAATGTCATGTAGGATCACTATGAGTAGAAACTGACTCAACGGCAGTTAACAACAACATACTAATATCCATTTTCTTATTGATTCATTGAGTTCATGTGATAACAATACTATCCCTCTGTCAATTGCAAAAAATAAAATAAATAAATAAATAATCAAATAATAATAATTTCCCAGTTGTGGATTGTCTTTTCTCTATTTATATGGCTTCTTTTGATGAAAATGTCCATCTAGTTTCTTTTACTTCAGGAATGTTTTGTGTATTCATGATCCTTCACTCTTCTAAATAAATCACATCGATGTTCATGCAAAATCCCCAAGGATTTTGATTTACAGCACATTAATCTTCATTTTCCATTTCACAAATTTCAGTCTTTATATGCATTATTATCTTGCATCATATTTCATTGGTTCTATTTTGTTTTATTGGTTCTTTCCACCTAATGTCTTAAGTTCACATTCTTATTCAGCAGTATTTAATTCTCAGTGTCTTCTAAATTGAGATATGATTTTTCCCCTTGACTCTGAAGTGTTTATTATTGGAATCTCTCTTTACAAAATGCATGGAAATCTCTCAGTTATGTTTGTATTATTGGTTTGTTTCATAGTTCTGTACTACTTAGAGAATGTGATCAGTACAAAAACAATTCTTTAAAACATTTTGAGGATTCCTTTTGTCCTAAATGCTATGACATAATTTTTGTGACTATTCCATGTGTATCTGTGAAGAATATGTGTTCTGCATTCTGTGAGTTTTCTGTTTGATTTTTCTTTCCTTGATTCATTTTATAATGATTGAGGTATTTCCCCCTAATTTCATATTTTCTCCTCTAGTAATTAGCAGTTATCATAGAAATTATAATGTGTGTATCTAGCTTAAAACATGGGTCCAGGTATTGATGGAATGAAAATTGAAATCTTTCAACAAACTGATGCAGAAGAACTAGAGGCACTCACTCATCTATGCCAAGAAATTTGGAAAACATCTGCTTGCCAACTGACTCGAAGAGATTCATATCTGTGCCCATTCCAAAGAGAGGTGACCCAATGGAATGCGGAAATCATCGGACAATATCTTTGATATCCCATGCAAATAAAATTTTGATAAAGATAATTAAAAAATAGTTGCAAAACTACATTGACTGGGAACTACCGGAAGTTCAGATGGATCTTGGCTAAAAGCAGAGAATACCAAAATACCTATGCTTTATTAATTACTTACAGGTTTTCAACTGTGTGGATCATGACAAGCTATGGCCAACATTGCAGAGAATGAGTATTTGAGAATACTTAATTGTGCTCATGAGGAACCTATGCATAGACCAAGAGGCAATTGTTTGAACAGAACAAGGGAACACCAATTGGTTCAAAATTAGGAGAGATGTGTACCAGGATTGTATTCTTTCACCATATTTATTCAATCTGTATGTTGATCACATAATCCGAGAAACTGGATTATATAGAGAAAAACATGGCATCAGGATTGGAGGATGACTCATTAACAACCCTCAGCTGCAGATAATACAACCTTACTTGCTGAAAATGAAGAGGACTTAAAACACTTACTGATGAAGATCAAAGATCTTCAAACACAACCTTCAGTATGGGTTGCACCTCATTGTAAAGAAAACAAAACCCCTTACAACTTGACCAATACATAACATCAAGATAAATGGAGACAAGACTGAAGTTGTCAAAGACATAATTTTGCTCAGATCAACCATCAATACTCATGGAAGCAGTAGTGAAGAAATCAAACGACATATTGCATTAGGCTGCTGCACAAAACCTTTTTAAAGTGTTGAAGAGCGAAGATGTCAGTTTGAGGACAAAATTGTGCTTGACCCAAGCTGTGGTATTTTCAATAACCTCATATGCCTGTGAAAGTTGGACAATGCATAAAGAAGACGGGAGAAGAATCAATGCATTTTAGTTATGATGTTGGAGGAGAATATTAAAAGTACCATGGACTGCCAGAAGAACAAACAAATCTATAGCGGAAGAAGCATAACCAGAATGCTCCTTGGAAGCCAGGATGGCCAGACTTTGTGTCTCATACTTTGGACACATTATCAGGTGAGATCAGTCCCTGGAGAAGGACATCATGTTTGGTAAAGTGGAGGGTCAGTGAAAAAGAGAAAGACCCCCAATGAGATGACTTGGCACAGTGATGGCAGCAATGGGCTCGAGCATAGCAACATTTGTGAGGATGGCATAGGACCAGGCAGTGTTTCATTCTGTTGTGTATAGGGTTGCTATGAGTCAGTATCGACTCGACAACACCTGACAACAACAGGCTTAAAAATATTAATCATTTTCACATTCTTCCAAAGAAGGACTTTGTTGTTGTTAAGTGCTGTCAAGTCAGTTCTGACCCATAACGACCCTGTATTGAGTTTCCAAGGAGCAGCTGGTGAGCTTGATCTGCCAACCTTGCAGTTCAAATGGCTTTGCAGTCTGGTGTACTAACCCACAGTGCCACACCGGATACTTTAATTCCAGTTGCCCCCCTCCCCCTCATAAACGACATGCTTTTATGTACAGTATTTGCTTCCATCATAACTCCAGAAATTAGAGATTACTGTCATGTAGTGGTTACAAGTTCAACTGCTAACCTCAAGGTCAGCAGGTTGAAACTACCAGCTGTTCCATGAGAGAAACATAAGGATTTCCGCTGCAGTAAAGATTTACAGCCTCAGAAACCCTATGCAGGGTCACTACGAGTTGCAACCAACTCCACAGCACACCACCACCACCATTTTATAAAATCAGTAATTTGTTAAGATACATCCACATTTTCCTTGCTCACAGTTGCTTTTTGCATCTTCAAATTTCTGTCTGATTATCATTTTCCTTCTTTCTTAAGTATATGCATCTTGGAATTTTCTTTAAAAAATAGAGGTAAACCGTTTTAATGTTTGTTTATCTGAAAATGTTCTTACTGAAATGTCTTTGATGAAAATGTCTTTGATGAAAGACATTTTACTAGGTGTAGAATTTTAGGATGGCACATTAATTTCCGCACTTTAGAGATGGTATTCTGGCTTCAATGGCTGTTCTTGTAAAGTCAGCTGTTAGTATGTTATTTCACTTCTTCTTCTCTTTCTTTAAAAAAAAGGAAGCTATCATTTTTCTCTGCTGCTTTTTAAAGCTTCTCCACTCTCTTAATCTTGAAGGTGTTCTTGCTTTCCATTCCCCATGCCTACTCTCTTCCTCCCATCTCTCTCTCTTATTTTTTTTTTTTTTCATTTGCTCTTTTCTCTCTCTCACTGAGAGTTTAACTATGATATGTCAAGGCATGAATTTCTTTTTATTTATCTTGCCTTGGGTTCATTGGATCTCCTAAATCTAAACATCTATATCTCTTATTATTGGAATCCTGGTATGACTTTGCGGGTTAATGCACTGGACTGCAAAATTGGTTTGAACTATAAGGTTGGTGGTTCAAACTCACTGGTCGTTCTTCAGAAACCCTACACAGGGTCACTATGAGTTGGAACTGACTGGATGGCACTTAACAACAACAACAACAACAACAACATATCTCTTATAGATTCTGGAAATTTCTCAGCCATAGTCTGTCCAAATGTCATCTTTCTCTTATTCTCTTTAAAACACACTTCTGGCAGAATTCCCACTAAATAGTATTCGTCTTGTCTAGAAGGGTCTGGTGAAAAGAGGTGGGGATACGATTCTTTTGATTCAATAGTGAATAACTGTTAACATGACTAATTGCGACTGTCACAACTGTAAAGGTAGAAGTTTTTTAACAAAAAGAGGGGAGTAGTTAGTCTTACAGTCCAGGAACAGAGAACCCTAGGACCATCAAGAGTAAAGATCATGAGCAGAATGTGGGACCCTATCCAGAGAAGCAGTTACACCAGAGATGGAGGCAGAGATGAGGGCATGAAGAGACAGAGCAGCTGAGGACTCTAGACTCATGTAAAGAGACAGGCTGTGTGCCGGCGGCCAGAAGACAGGCTTGCAGAATGTGCTGTTGGGTTGTTTAAATGATTATATATTCCTGAGTGTTTTTGTGTATATCACCCGCCCCCCCTCCAAATAAAAGAAGAGGGAATGGAAGCAAATACTGATGAATGATGATGCACAGAGATTGTAATCATTGCAATGAAACGATTAGTGTAAAGCTGATGTTCTCCCATGTAAACTATCACTCACTTCACAATAAAAATTTACACACACACACACTTCTGGAAATCCAGTAAACATATTAAACTTTCACAACCTTTCTTCAATATTTCTAAATCTCATTTTCATAGTTTCCACCTCACTGACTTTCTATACTGCATCCAAGATAATTCTTCAACTTTCTTTTCCAGTTTATTACATCTCTCTTCTACTGTATTTAAGTTGCATTTCTAATGTAAAGTACCAGATTTGTTCATGTCTGTTCTTGTTAGGTGCTATTAAGTCAGTTCCAACCCATAGGATCCCTATGTACAACAGAACAAAACACTGTCTAGCCTTGGACCACCTTTACAATGATCATGTTTGAGCCCAATGTTGCAGCCACTGCATCAATCTATCTCATTAAGGGATGTCCTCTTTTTTTCTGACCTTCTCTTTTTCTAAGCAAGGTGCTCTTCACCAGAAAATGTTCACTATTGATGACATGCCCAAAGAACCTGAGATGAAGTCTTGCCATCCCTGCTTCTAAGCACGCTGGCTGTATTTCTTCCAAGACAGATGTGTTAGTTCTTTTGGCAATTCATGGTATATTTAATATTCTTCACCAAAACCATAATTCAAAGGTATAATTTCTTTGATCTTCCTTGTGCATTGTCTAGAAATCATTTTTGGTACTTTTTCAAATTTGCTTAACTGATTTTTATACTTTCTGATTTATTATTATCCTTTCAAACATTTTTTTCTTAAAAACATATTAAGCATTTATAATCTAAAATTGATAATTCCAATATATTCAGTGTTTGTTTATGTGGTTTTAACTGTGCAGATTTCCTGTTGCTGTTTATTTTATGGAGACTTACTTTCTGTGTTTCATGACTATGAATTCATGGTCCTTAGAAATTCAACAGCAAGAATCCCTTGAGATCTGAATTTAAATTAAGATTCTCCAGAGAGGATTTATATTTGTTTTCCCAGACACTTGGGAAAGGTGGGAAGGACATCCAACTAGGCGCCATCCCAAACTTAGCATTCAGCTTGGGAATTTTTAAGCTAGTGTGAGTACTTCCTTCAGTCCCACTTGTGGTTGGGACACATCAAAGGAGATACTTCTTTCTCTTCCCTGCCCCCGTTCCAAGCAGAGCTAAGGTTAATATAGGCAAGTCTCCCTCTTCAGGGTCAATTTCTTTACAGAGTCTTTGATCTGACACCTACCAGGCTCAGGTCCTAGGCTTTATTTCCTGCACATCCCCTCCAGGAACTGTTCCGTTAACATGGTCCAGGAATAGAAAGATACCTCCTGGGCAGCACCGTCTTCAGGACATGCTATTCCCTGGGGGCTTCCATATTTCTACGTATTTATGGCCAGGAACAATTCCTTCAGCTCTCTCATAGTTCAGCGACGCATATGAAAGGTTTACAATTTTTATTTTTTAATCTAGGAATGTTAGGGATGCTCCATTGGGAAAAGTTACTCTGAACAGTTAGTCTGTTGAAATACTAGAAATGGGGAGCACTGGTAGCACTGTAGGATAAGCACGGGAGTGATAAGCACAAGGCCAATGCTTCAGGCCCATTAATCACTCCGCTGGAGAAAGATGAGGCTTTCTGTTCCAGCAAAGATTTATAGACTTGGAAACACCATCCAGAGTCACTATGAGTCAAAACTGACTTGATGGAACTTACCAACAACAATAGCAGAAATAGAAGTCCAATGATTTGATTATTTTAAACCCCTTTTACATAGAATGTTTGATCTGAGACTATCTGACAATTTCTTTCTGGTCATCCTGGTGTGGTGCTGTAGGATAAGCATTGGACCACAGGGTTGGTTTGAACCACAAGGTCAGCAGTCCAAACTCACCAGTCACTCTTTGGAAATCCTATATAGGGTCGCTATGATTCTGAACTAACTCAACAACACTTAATAAGAACAACCATTTAGAAAAAGAATTGAGGTTGTGACAAAAAAGCAACTTTTTAATAGGGTTCAAGTTAGAAGAGAATCTAATTGAAATAGACTAGTTGAAATAGACACTTGTTGAAATAGACAAAATTCAAAGTATTTTAAGCACTCTATCACTTGCATTACTGTTTACAATTGTTAAGTCCCCTTTGCACCTTTGTCATGCTTCCCAGTAGGTAGAATATGTATTCCCACCTCTAAAATTCATGATTTGGTCATGTGACTTGCTTTAGCTATTAAACCATTAGCTAACAGGAAGTACTAAACATCTGAG
>NW_006408721.1:1510230-1510742 GCF_000296735.1 Chrysochloris asiatica | reverse complement strand
CTTTATTCCTTTCCTTATGTTTGTATGCAACTTTTACTTTGATAAATAATGCTGTGATGAACATTTTTGTTGGTAAATCTTTAACTGCATTTCTGATTATTTTCTTAAATAACCAAAAACCAAACCCAGTGCCTCAAGTCGATTCTGACTCATATCAACCCTATATAGAGCCTCCAAGGGAGCAGAAAGCCTTATCTTTCTCCCAAGGAGCAGCTTATGGGTTTGAAATGGTGACCTTGAGGTTAGTAGTCCAGTGCTTACCCTACAGTGCCATGAGGGCTCCTATATATTTGTTTTAAATAGAGCTTGAAAAATTAGATTGTAAAGTCAAAGGATACTAACATAGAATGATTGTCAGTGGCCTGGAAGAAAATCCCAGAAGCCAAAACAAGGCACGCTTTTTTTTTTTTTTTTTAATTAGCAATGCTGCAACCCTTAGCTCATGGCATTATGGAGAGTAATTAATAGTGTAAGTGTAAATAGATCTTGTTGACACTGAGAAAAAAGATATT
>NW_006408721.1:1502303-1510070 GCF_000296735.1 Chrysochloris asiatica | reverse complement strand
TTCGAACTGCTGACCTTGTGATTCGCAGCCTGATTCGTAACCACTACGCTAGCAGACCAATACCTTCATGTAAAGTGAAACAAATACTTGTTGCTATGGGCTGCTGAAATTTACAGTGTTTGTTCCTATAACAATAGGCAGCATCCCTGTTTCTTTAATAGCATCTCTATTTTCCTAAAGTGATCTACAGGAGGGGGCTTCAAAAAGGCCATGGAAAAAATGGAATGAAAAAGATAATGGATTTTTTGCATGAACTTTTTGTAGTCTTCCTATATGTAGTTCATATTTTCATATACATAGAAAATAACATTTTCCCCCTGCTCGTCCATTGCATATCAATTCAATACATATTATTTATTGAATATTATGGAATGTTGGCATATGAGTCTCTTTGTTAATAGGAAAGCCAGAAGGAATACATAGTAATATTGTCACTTTTATAACATCCCATTAAATTCCCCACTCTAGTGCCTTCTTAGCCTTAAATCTCAATGTCATTAAGATCTGTTGTTTAAGTCAGGAATACCCCAGGGGCCTAAAGTTTGGGACCTTATGCTTATCTGGTAGAAAATTCCCCTGTTTTCTAACTTCTTCCACGGAGAACCATTGAATTACAAAGTTTAAACTATCCATCTGTGCGGCCCAGGCTCCTTAGTTTCTTCTTCCTACTCTATTTTGAAGATTACTGTTTACCCATTTCAAAGTGATACAGAAGCAAACACTAGAAGACCACCTGGGAGTTCTGGAATGGGGCCCAACACTCACTGTCTGTCCCTCCCAGGCTTCTATCTAGCCATCCCAGAAGTTGCACTGTGCTGCTCCCACCAGCCATGCTTGAGGGCCTGGGTCAGTCAGCAGACTGGCTCCACCTGACCAAGAGTGGACTGCTGTCAGGTGACAACGCCCCAGGCTGTGAGAAGAAACCCCGGATTGGGCTTCAGGGCTGCAAATAAACTGGTGGCCATCTGCATTCCCTTTGGTGACTCAGCCCTGGGTTATGAAAGGATCCAGTGTGTGAGGAACAGCAGGCTAGAAGGTCTGAAACAAGAAACATGCCGAGGAAAGCTGGCGAGACTATTAAATCGTTGAAATCAAGGTGCAAAGTGGCTGTTCCTAGGCTGTTGCTGCTTTGTAGCAGGAAGAGACTTTTCCAATTAAAGATTAATTATTGTAGAAAGAGCTAGCCTCTAAGTCTACAATACAAGCACCACAAGAAAGTAAAGCAAGACCCCAGAGAAAGGTCTGCAGAGTTGGAATCTCAAAGAAAAGCAACACATTTTAGAAGAGGCTGAGTAAACGTTGAGTGTGGAACTGAAGGCCCATTCCATTTTGGCAGAGTTAAAAGAGGTCTGCATTTTTATTGCATACTTTCCAACATTGGGGCCTTGGGCAAGTCTCTTTTCATCTCTGAACTTCAGTTCACTCATCTGAAAAAATGGGAATAATAATATCTACCTGTTTGAGAGTTAGAGAAGACACATAGAAAGAACTGAACTGGAACTTTTAGTTGTTTACTGGTATCCATTCCTCCCTTTTCATTTGATCTGGGCACACTGCCGAGCAGATAAAAGGATACACTCTCCAACATGCTGCAGCTATACATGTCAAAAGTTAGGTTGATGAGACTTAAGTATTGCGTATTATAACCAGGAAGGAAAGGTTAAAGGAAGGAAAGGGAGTGAACTTTCTTCTTCCTTTGCGCCATCCTGTTGTCTGGACCTTAGATGAGATGACTGTTGTTGTGCCGTGGAGTCGGTTCCGACTCATAGCGACCCTACACAGGGTTTCCGAGGCTGTAAATCTTTACGGGAACAGACCGCCTCATCTTTCTCCCGGGGAACCGCTGGTAATTTCAAACTGCTGACCTTGTGGCTCGCAGCCCAATTTGCAACCCCTACACTACCAGAGCTCCTTAGATGACTAGCAGGCATTTAAAACTGGGACGACAACAGACACTTCTTAGAGGGGGACAGAGTGAACATTTGTAAAATAGACTGTTCTTAATGACATCATGGAATCGCCATACTTGCTTTCAGCTTTATCTTCAAATTGCTTGATGGAGCAAAAAGAAAAATCTTGTGAGTTTAAGTCATTAGTCAAATGAATGCAAAGAACCAGGTTTACCAGGATCCCAAATACCTTTTCACCCAGAAATCTTACTTCCAAGACGATATTGGATACTAGTGTGTGTTCCTAAATAGATACAACAAAAATATTTATTGTTTATTATATCAAAATAGTAGAAACTAGCTTATTAGTTAAGTAAATGATATATGCACAAACAGCACATTGCTATGCACTTATTAACAGCTAGAGAGGTCCATGTTGTTGTTGTTGTGTGCTGTCGAGTCGGTTCCGACCCATAGCGACCCTGTACAGGGTTTCCGAGGGTGGAAATCTTTACGGGAGTAGAAAGCCTCATCTTTCTCCCGCGGAGCAGCTGGTAGTTTCAAACCGCTGACCTTAAGGTTCGCAGTCCGATTCGTAACCACTACGCTACCAGAGCTTCTTATGGGCCAGTAAACAACTAAAAGTTCCAGTTCAGGTGGAGTATTGCAGGGAAAGCAATCATCACTGCAACAGTATCTCCTTTCTCATGACATGACCTTGGCACTCTTTCCCTTCTCCCCTTTTACACCTGGGTAACAGAAGTGACAACACCTGACTTTTCAGGCTAAATTGAAAAGGGCAAGGCAGTTTCCTCCTTGCTGTCCAGATGACTCATACTTGGAACGCAAAGCTGCCATAAGAGAAGAGTGACTGTCCACAGGTCGCCATGCTGCGAGGAAGCTAAGTCACTTGGAGAGACTGTGTAAGTCTCTCATCAGCAGGTAGATCTCCCAGCTCAGGCACCAGACATGGAAGAAAATGAGTCTTCAAATGATCTGATTTGAGGATCTATATATCCTTCATTTTGTTGTTTAGGTTCCAATTCATAGCAACCTTCTCTAGGATTTCTGAGGAATGGCTGGTGAATTTGAACTGCTGACCTTGTGATCCAGTGCTTATCCTAAAGTGCCACACCAGGACTCCACAGATATACATAGAGCAATGTGGGATGCCGTTTATTAATTACAAAACCAACACATATGTTAAAATAGTAAAATGATTGTCTTTTTTTGCTACTAAGTTAGTATTGGTTTGTTGCACAGTAATACTATTTTTGTGTGTGCATAAAACTTGAGGGGCAGACTATACAATAAAGCCATTAGCCCTGGTTGTTTCTGGAGAGTGAGGCTGGAGGTCCAGAATGGGAAAGAGATTTAATTTTCACTGAATGTTTTTTTATACCCTTCCCATTTCATTTTCAAGTCTGTTTTTAAAAGGACATTTGCTAGGAAGATGTATGATTCTGGAGCAGGTCTTCCAGTTCCATTCTCAGACCTCAAACCCCCACTAAGCTTCCTTGTTAAAAATCTTCAGATTAGACGGGCTTTCTACTTTTTAAAATCAGAAAACAACTATATATATTTGCTATATATTTCAACATTGTACAACCTTTATAATAAGTATTTTATTTTCCACAATAAGTTAGTTAAAAAACAAAACTACCATTATCCAGGCTGGTGTTCAGGATTTAAAAAATGGCCTTATTTCAATCATAGATGAAGATGTATTATGAAGGAATATAACTCTCACTTCATATCTTCTTAAACATCAAGATAGCTGCTGTCTCAGTTAGGTGAGAACTGAAAGGCTGTGGTTCACTTTTCCCTAACCACTGCAAGCAAACAACATGTCTATGCAATTCATACTCTTCTCCTCACGTCTCATAATGACAAAAAAGAAAAAGAGGAAACTCTTCATTATTCACACTGCAGAACTATTAAATTATGAAGAAACGAGTTGTAATTAATAACACGGAAGATTGATTCCAAGTTATACCAGGAAATGTGAATGAAAATGATAAAATGGAGCCATTTAAATTCATTAAATTCTATGCAACTTTCTTAAGAACTGTAAAGCTCCTCCATTGAATTCAATCTGTTGTTGCTGCTAGTTACTGTTGAGTCTGTTTTTATTCATGGAGACCTAATAGATGAGGGGACTTCAAAATGTTTGCGGAAAAATACAAAGAAAAGATAATGGAATTTTCCCACAACCTTCTGGAAACCCCCTCATATAACAAAAGGAAACACTGCCCAGTTCTGTACCATCTTTCTGACTGTTGGTCTATTTACGTCTAGTGCTATCACTGTTGTGTTAACCTCTCTCACCAAGGTATTCACCCCCTACTTTACCAAACATGACATCCTTTCCTAGCAATTGGCTTTTCCTGACACTTACTTCACATGTCAAAAGTCAGCGTCCCAAAGTCTGATGATCCTGTCTTCTATGGAGCATTCTATTTCTTCTCAGACAGATTTGTGTGTTCTACTGGCAGTCTACAGTATATTTATTCAGTTTATAAAGCCTTTTTAGGAGGTGTAATGGCAAGAGACAACTAATTCTCTATATACATCACTCAGCAGTTAGCTAGCATATACTATGCAGAATTTTCAGCTTCCATTGTTTGTATCAACAGCACATTGGATGATTTACTAACATCCTGAGGGGTAACCTTTCTAGAAATTCGAGAAAAGAGTTGGATACTAGGAATTTAAAAAACAAAAAAAAAATCAAAGGTGTTTACTTTGCTATATTATAAAACAATTTAAGTATACAGTAATGGGAAGCCACAGTAAGTATCCTCTATCACGGGGTCAACTGCTTGTTAGAGAGTTGATTCTGAGTGTCATTAAAATGAAAGGCACTGGGAAAAATGAGTATTTTACAGCCAGAGGAAGAAGTTGCCGTTTCTACTGACAAGGAGACAGTCTCCACCTTGGGACAGGAAGCCCTAGAAACAGAGTTCATGATGGAAGGATGGTGTCAAGTTTCAGCAGGTACGGCAGCCCTCTCTGCCTTAGTGTGCCCATAACCAGGACAGGGATCAACTAAGAGCTCAGTGTGTACCACAGAGTGATGGTGGTGTGCTGTTGAGTTGGCTCTGACTCGCAGAGATCCTGCATGGGGTTTCCAGGGCTGTAAATCTTTACAGAAGCAGAAAGCTTCATCTTTCTCCTGCAGAGCTGTGGCAGATTCAAACCACTGACCCAGAGGTCAGCAGCTCAATGTGTAACCTGCTATGCTCCTAGGCCTCTCTGTAGCATAAAGCTATTGTTGTTGTTAAGTCCTGTTGAGTTGGTTCTGACTCATAGCGACCCTGTATAGGGTTTCTGAGGAGTAGCTGGTGAATTTGAACCACCAACCTTGTGGTTAGCAGTCCAGTGCATATCCTATAGCACCATACCAGGGTAGAATAGGGGATCGATAAATATGAAAAGGTTTCAAAAAGTCATAGAAAACTTGAATTGAAAGATCATGGAATTTTTTTCACATACTTTTTGAAGCCTCTCATGTTTCATAAATGAATGTCTAGCAAGGAAGTCCCCAAAAATAATAAGCATCAATTTCCTCAGATGCTCGCTTTTTCTTAATTTCACACAGGACTCCCACCCAATCAAAGCCCCCACAGCTCCTGTGAGCTGGTTGTCTTCAGTTTTTCTAGCTGCTAGGTCACATTCCCAACCATATACAGTACTTCTTTGCTGGCAGCAGGAAGTAGGGATACTTCTGGTCAACAGAGCTCCAAAGAAGGGCCACTCTGGCCTTATGAGTTACAGAACATGGTCTCTAAGGACCAAACAACTATCTGGGAACTGAGACAACTGGAGATTTGAAAAAGAGCCACCTGGTTACATTCAGAAATCCACCCTGTTGGAACATGTTGGGTAGAATGACATTTCTTCTGGCAGTTTTCTCAGCATCCTGCACAGTCCACCCACACACTACCTCATTAACCCCACTCCACCCAGTCCCTGCCCAGGTCACTCAGCATGCCCATGTAGATACAGATAAAACTTGAGTTCTTTCCCAGGATGCTCCTCAGTACAAGCACAGATTCAAAGTCCTCCTCTCCACCATGCTTATCTTTGGAAGTTCACCAGATGAGTCCCAAGGTGCCTGAATTCCCACCTAGGTCTGGTAGAAGGCCATGACTCATGTGCAGGTACCCATTACAACACATGTGAGGTAGACACAACAAATTGAATGGATGAGGAAGTCAAAATGACTCCATGGCAATTTTAACCTGCCATTGCTATGAAGCAGAACTAGCTCAATGGCATTTACCAACAACATGTCTGTTACAGAAACTTGGGTAGGTTTTAGGCATATAAGTACAAAAGCATGCTGTTTCAGAAGAATTATTGGAAAGAAATCATCTTTGTACTAGTTTCTTTCCCTTGTCCTGCTGTATTTCTCTCCTTCTTCTAACATAAGGTTAAGCAAAACATACTATATGTATAATTTCATATCCAAGGGTTGTTGTTGTTGTTAGGTGCCATTGAATTGGTGCCAACTCATAGCAACCTTATGCACAGCAGAACGAAACACTGCCCAATCCTGGGCCAACCTCACTACTGTTGCCACGCTTGAGTCCATCGATGCTGCCACTTGGCCAATCCATCTCGTTGGGGGTCTTCCTCTTTTTCTCTGACCTTCCATCTTACCAAACATGATATCCTTCTCCAGTGACTGGTCCCTCCTGACAATATGTCCAAAGTAGGAGAGACAAGTTTGGCCATCTTGGTCTCTAAGGAGCACTCTGACTGCACCTCTTCCAAAACGGATCTATTGGTTCTTTTGAGAGCCCAAGGCACTTTCAAAATTCTCCTCCAATGCCATAATTCAAAAGCATCAATTCTTCTATGGTCTTCGTTATTCACTGTCCAACTTTTGCATGCATATGAGGTTATTGAAAACACAATGGCTTGGGTCAGGCACACCTTAGTCCTCAAGCTGACATCTTTGCTCTTCAACACTTTAAAAAGGTCTTGTGCAGCAGATTTGCCTAATGCAATATGTTGTTTGATTTCTTGACTGATGCTTCTGTGAGTGTTGATAGTTGATCCAAGAAGAATGAAGTCCTTGACAGCTTCAATCTTTTCTCCATTGATAACAATGTTGTTTATTGGTTCAGTGGTGAGGATTTTGTTTTGTTTACATTGAGATATAATCCATACCAAAGGCTGTGCTCTTTGATCTTCATCAGTATATATTTTAAATCCTCTTCACTTTCAGCAAGCAAGGTTGTATCATCTGCATATCACAGGTTGTTAATGAGTCTTCCTCTAACCCTGATGCCATGTTTTTCTTCATATAACCCAGCTTCTTGAATTATTTGCTCAGCACACAGGTTGAATAAGTATGGTGAAAGAACACAACCTTGTCTCACACCTTTCTTAATTTTAAAACATTCAGTGTTCCCATGTTCTGTTCGAACAACTACTTCTTGGTCCAGGTACAGATTCCTCATGAGCATAATTAATTGTTCCGGAATACTCATAATTCACAATGTTGTCTATAACTTGTCATGATCCACACAATCGAAAGCTTTTGTGTAGTCAATAAAGCACAGGTAAACATCTTTCTGATATTTTCTGCTTTCAGCCAAGATCCATCGGAAACCAACAATGATATCCTTCATTTTACAGCATCTTCTGAATCCGGTTTGAACTTCTGTAAGTTCTCTGTCAATGTATGCTTGCAGCAGTTTCTGTATAACCTTTAGCAAAACTTTACTCACATGGGATATTAAAGATATTGTCCAATGACTTCCTCATTCTATTGGGTTACCTCTCTTTGGAATGGGCACAAATACAGATTTCTTCCAATCAGGTGGCCAGATAGTTGTCTTCCAAATTTCTTGGCAGAGATGAGTGA
>NW_006408721.1:1463868-1501140 GCF_000296735.1 Chrysochloris asiatica | reverse complement strand
GTGAATTATGTGAAAGTTTAATTTGCAGCTTTATTTCTTTATGGTACATAAAACACTGGTGTGTCTTAGATCTGATGAAATAGAGCAATTAAAAAAAGTATGAACGAAGAGAATGAAAACAGAAGCAGTTTTTAAGATATTTAGTACTTGTGACAAATCACATTTTTACTTTAGTATGCTTACAGCTCTTTCTTTCCTAATATGTTGCTGTTTTTTGAAAAAGAGTTAGAAAAGGAACATGTTCCTAGTGACTTTGCCAGTACAGAAACAAGACCATAGCTACATTTTCATTTGATGGGAAGTTCATGAAACTTCTTCCCAGTGGCTTTCAAGCTAAACTCAGAACTCCAAGCAAATGTTTTAGACAGAGCAGTATAGAGTTCCACCTTATCATTCTTGAATTTTTCCTTCAGCAAGGTATTGATCTCATCTTCCAAACAAAACCTCTGGGAACCACTCAAGTAGAATGTACAAGGGGGCTTCAGAAAGTTTGTGAAAAATTTTAATGAAAAAATAATGGAATTTTCCTATGAATTTTTTGGAGCCCCCTTGTATACTACCTACATCTATTTCAGTCAGCAAATCTGGTAGCATAGTCGTTACGAATCGGGCTGCTAATCTCACAGTCTTCAGTTCGAAACTACCAGCTGTTCCATGGGAGAAAGATGAGGCTTTCTGTTCCCGTAAAGATTTACAGCCTTGGAAACCCTGTGTGGGGTCACAATCAGTTGGAACCGACTCCACGGCACATAAAAACAACAACATTATAACTAGGTCATATGCTTGGCACTAGAGATGCAGTGGAGAACTCAGCATGCTTCCTACTGACTGGAAACTTCAAATCTGAAGGGGCAAATTACTTATCAGTTGCAAAATGAAAATATTACTATAGAGCAGAAAAACTGGAAACACTTTAAACCTGTGATCAAAATCACCATCACAAAAAAGAGGCAGCAGTCATTAGCATCAGATGTGATACTAAAGAAACATCACCTGTGTGGTATTCCAGCCCAAAATTTATCACCCAAAGATAGTCATGAGAAAATATCAGAGAAACTAAACTGAGAGGCTGGCCTTTTATTTCTTTTTTAAAAATAATGTCAATGGTGTGAATGACAAAGAAAGATTGAGATTAAGTGTCAATTTAGATGAAAGAAATCTATAGACACAGAATGACTTAATATGTAAATGAGTCTGCTAAAAAAAAAAAAAAATGTTATAAAAGACAACAGTGGACCAAGCCATGACATTGGAATGTAGGTTGTCGATTAAAGTGGTGTGTTGATGTTGAATTTCCTGAATCAGATAACTGAATTGCAGCTATGGTAAAGAGCCATGAGGTATGCAAACTATCTCAAGTGGTTCAAAAAATTCTAATACAGAGAGGAGAGAAAATATGTTGGGATATGGGAATTCTTTGTACTGTTCTTGAAACTTTTCTGTAATGTTTGAAATTATTCCAGAACAAAAAGCTAAAAAATAAAAATACTAGAAAATTCTGTGGAAGTCTTTTATAGATATACTTAAAATTTTGTAGTGTCATTAAAGATAACTCTACTCTTAAAGTGAAAAAGAAATATCTAATGCCAGATGTCGAGAAATAAGCATAGAGACCGTGGTGCTAGGGGTTCTAACACACTAATCTCCATATCTACAGGAATGAGCCACAATGAAGTCAAAATCAGATGGGGAGTTTTCAGCAGGAAGCACAATTCATTACATGTGAATTAAGAACAAGAAACATCTCTTTCTGATTCAGCATTCCTGAAATTGAAAGTTGAGAAATTGACACATTCATAATGAACATAATGTCCTTAAAAGATTTTTCTGGAAATAGGTAAGGGAGAGTCCTGATGTGGCACTGCAGGATAATGCTCTGAACTGCAAGGTCAATGGTTCTAACTCACCAGCCGTTGCTTGGAAACCCTACATATGGTTGCTATGTGTTGGAACTGACTCCACAGCACTTAACAACAAGTCAATGAGAAGACTTCTGATTCTTCTTTCTATCTTAGTTTATTTTCTGTCACATGCCTTACATTTAATGAATTATTCCATCAATCTGAGTCCCTCTCCTCCTCTAAATATCGAAACATCAGTGTTGGAGTTTCTATCAGATTTTAAGCAGACCGTTATAGTAGATTATCTTGGGGGGTATTTATATTGTCAAAAGAAGACGACACTACTTTTTCAAACCACTAAACACACAGAACAATGGCAGTGACAGTCCATGAAACCAACAGACATATGAAGAGTTTGAAAAAAAAAAATTGGCTTAAATTTTAAATTGCTTCTCTAGTTTAAATTCTCTAGTTTAAATTACTTCTCTAGTTGCTTCTTGGACATAATCTCTATTCATTTCTTTCTTGCTCATATTCTGTAGCCACCACAGAGCTCAAACCTCAGATGCTTTCCCAGCAGAATGCTCAGTAACAATAACACATCCCAGGGACAAGCCTAAACTAAAATCAAACCCACTGCCATTGAGTGGATTGCAACTTACAATGATGAGACTGGTTTTTATAAATATATTCATAAGCTATGACAGTGTTCATTTTCCAGAATTCTGATAGTGCAATGGTGATATTAATTGCTCCAGCTTCATCAAAGGGAGGAGGATGCTCACAGCCTCCTATTGCATATAGAAAAGTTTCCATGGAGCATGACTTTTGGGGTTAGTTTTTGTGCCTGAAAATCCAGAGGGATTAATCACACGAGTGGTCAGCATGAGTGACATGGTGAGACAACACATGCTCCAGCTCAAGAGGGCAGCCACTAGTTTGTTCTAGTCAAGCACTGATACCTGAGAATTCAATGATGCCAAAGCTTACTTACAATGCTTCAAGAGAAGCCAGATCTATATAGAAAATCCTAACTAGTAGCAAATAAAACACATTTGCGTGTTGAATCTTACCCATGGACGCCCAGTCTAAGATTTCTACGACTGAGGGTATTCACCAACTGTGTCTCCTTATTAAAGTGATGACAACTATGTAGACTTTGCTACACAATCATCAAATGTCTGCAAACCCACTAAACCCCAAACAATCTGTTGTTGTAAAGTCTGTTCCAACTCACTGCGACCCTCTAGGACAGAACAGAACTGCTCCACAGTATTTATAAGGCTACCATCTTTACAGAGAAGTCCTGGTATGGCATCCTAGGATAAGCACTGGATTGTTGGCAGTTTCAAATCTAGCAGCTCCTTGGAAACCCTATACAGTATTACTATCAGTGGGAATCAACTCAATAGCACTTAACAACAATGACAATCTTTACAGAAGCAGACTGCCACATCTCTCTCCCAAGGAGTAGCTGGTAGGTTCTAATTACCAACTTTTCAGTTAGCTGTCAAGTGCTTAACCACTATGCCATTAAAGCTCCTTCAAAACCCAATGAAAAGACCTTAAACAGCAGAGTGAGCCAAGCAGTTGATTGAACTCCAAAGACTTCATGGGATTTTGAGGCAAAAGCCATGTTTTACAGAAATCGGGGAATTTTCCCACCTCTCCTCCTACTGGTCTCTTCCCCTTTCCTCTAGGATAAAGCGCACAGGCCTGAGTGAAGAATTTCCTAGAACTCTGGCCATCACAACTCTGGTTATTGTGAAAATAAAGAGGCAAATGACAAGATAACTCAAAATCTGAGCCTAGAGTTGAGATTGTCCAACCTTTGAACAACTTCTGGAGGAAAGAACTTCACGATTTCTTTGGACTCAGGTCAGCTTTTACTACAAAAGTTTTGGCCACATCCCACAGTGATACCACCTGAATTCTCCTGTTCTGATTTTGGGCCACTGAACCAAATAATCACCAGCTCTTGTGGGATGAATCACAACCACATATCAGGGAGACAGATGGTGCCTTACAGCCCAGTGCAGAGGAAGGTCTGTTTTTAATTCTCTGTGGCACCATGCTGTAGCCACTGTGTGTTGGGAAACGGCCACTGCTTGATCTATAATTATCAGTGGCCGCAACCCTCTGAGAAAGCTAGTAGAGATCCAAGGGTGGTTTCCGCTTTTTCAAGGAACAATTCAAAGCCTTGTCAGAACAATAAAAACCATAGTTCACAACTGTCCTTAGTGCACGTCCCTACTGAGAGTGTAACTCACTGGACACTGTTAATGACTTTAAGTGAATGCCAGCTATGCAAGGGCAGGCCACACGGTTTGTTTTGGGAGTCTACTTAGAGAAATCTGGAATTTGGATCAGTAAAGCTTTCATGTTAGCTCTCCTACATAGTTCTCTGAAGACTTTACTGGGAAAGAGAAAGCATCCAGAAGTTTCTGGAGACTGTTGTGCTATTCACAATCTCCTGTGTCTTTCCAAACTACTCCTGAGCAATCCCAACCACTAGTGGCCTTCAAAGCTGTCATTGAAAACTTTATACTGACTTGTTTGCTGCTGTCTATTATATGGGAACCCACATGACTTGTCTTATTTAACATGCTGATATGTGCGAAAATGGACTCTTTGCTCTCTGCTGTCTTGCCAGTTCACTTTTTAGACATCTGGACCAGGAGGAATCTCTCAGTAAACCTAGGGGTCAAGCTCTTAATGCTCCTCCCACTTTGCTCTCAGTGTGAGTATGTAGTTATGATCACTGGGTCGGGGTCTGCTTGTCTGACTTTTTAAATGTATAAACCCTGTAACATGAGGAGCAAGCAGGCAGTAGTCTCCCCTGATGGTTATTCCTAAATCATTAACGAAATCAATAATAGATGTGGCCTGACCAGTGGGCTTTGGCAGGAAGCACAAGTCTTACACAATTCTCAGCATCTACAGTGAAGTTTGCTATATAATATCAAAACAAAACTCCCCAAACGCACAACCATGTAGTTGATTCCACCTCCTATCAATCCTACAGGACAAAACAGAATTGGCCCATGGTTTCCAAGGCTGTAAATCTTTATAGAATCAGACTGTCAGATCTTTGTCCCATGGAGCTCACTGATGGATGTGAACCACTGACCTTTCAGTTAGTCTCCAAGCATTTAACCACTGCACCACTATGGCTCCTTTTGCTATAGAGTTGTTATTATTAAGTGCCATTGAGTCCATTCCAACTCATATTGACACTGTGGAAGGTTTACAAGGAGCAGCTGATGAGTTTGAACAACCAACCTTGAGGTTGGTAGTCAGTGTTTATCCTATACTGCCACACCAATTTAATTATAATTCATAATACTATTGTTTCCAACTAGAATATAATTTTAAAAGTGGAAAGTAGAAAAAAGATGGACTTTTCTTAGTCCTTCCCTGGTAGTGCAGTGGGTTGAGTAAGCACTGGATTGCTACTCTTAAGGTCAAGGTCGGTGGTTCAAAGCCCTCAGCCTCTCTGAGTGAGAAAGATGAGGCTGTCTGCTTCTGTTAAGCTTTATAGTCTCAGAAAGTCTCAGCAGCAGTTCTCCTCTTTTAGAGGGCTGTTATGCGTCAGAATTGAGGATCCATTCAATGGCAGTGGGTTTAGGTTTTCTTCAGATCTGCTGAGAATGAATTTCTCAGGTCCCCTAAAAGAAAAAAAGTAAAAAAAAAAAAAAAGAGAGAGAGAGAAAGATCACAGAGACAGCCCACATTCTAGTAAGATCCAGAAACAGCATTCACATGGGCAGAGTGGATGTCAGTGACTTGGAAGAAAATCCTGGAACCCAAAGCAGAGCACACTCTTAGTAATGTTGCAACCCCAAGCTCATGGTGGCACCGAGAATAATAGGGTGTGTAAAACACGTCACAAATTCTACTGCCTCCTTTACTTTAGTATGGCTGTTGTTGGTGTTGTTGTTAAGTGCGGTCCAGTTAGTTCCGATCCATAGCGACCATGTATAGGTTTTCCGAGAAGTGGCTGATGAGCTTGAACCACTGATCTCGCAGATCAAACCGACTTTGCAGTCCAGTGCATTAACCCATAGCACCACACCAGTACTCCTTTAGGATGTTAGCTTCAATTATTTTTTTATTCCATGACCCTTACTAGCATTCTTTATAAATGCTTCTTCAAACTGTAAAATGCCGTCTGGCTAATACAAACACACAAAAGAAAGAATTTGGCAGTTTTGATAGCCATGACCTCCAAAGCAGATGACATCTATATTATTCTGTAGTATCTAGATTACTGGAGGAGAAAAATGTTTCCTTCTAAACCAAATGACAACACAATATTGGGTCACATTTCAAATAGTTTTTCTTAAACAGAAAAATAAATGGTTGAATCTGATTTTCATAATGAGTGTGGATCACGCTTTGAAACAATGAATCACAATTTATTTTTATTGAATTTTCTTAGCATCATATTAAACATACTGGTTTCAGTACATAGGTGGGAGTCTAATTAACATAAAATATGACCTCATTGAGCACTTCAAACACTTTCTATTCCCATCAGCAAAATAAGATGAAAGACACAAAAGAAGAGAATTCCAATTCCCCTGCTCTGGGAAAAGTAAAAGATCTCAGTTCTTGTCCTAGCTTTGTAATCAGAAAGGCCCCCTGAGGAACTGGGAGGAAATCACTGATTGTCTTTGTGGGACTTAGTTTTGTCATAAAATAGAAAGAACTTAAGTGGATATTGAGGTGAGAATCTCTTAAAATAATTTATTTATCCTGTTCCAAGTATTTGAGCACTTTCCTACTAGAATCTGGAGATACAATAAGAAGACAGTCCCTGTAGTAGGGGAAACTAAGCCTAGATAACCCAGTCACTGACAAACTGATTCCACTCATGGTAAACCCACGTGTGTGAGAGTAGAACTATGCTCCACTGGGTTTTCAATGACTGATTTTTCAGAAATTGACTACCTTTATTGCAAGCCACCTCTGATTACCAGCCAAATTTGGTACCCATTTGCAACACCCGGAGACTCTACAAGCAACTAAACAGATCATTAAAAGCTACAAGAATGCTATGGAAGGTATAAGGTATATGAACACACACATACAAGAGGTCTCAGCCCAGATTTCAGTCCCAGGGAGAATCTACTTGAAGAAGATACGGTCTATTCTAAGCTTTGGAAAGCAAGAGTGGAGGGAGAAATCCAGAATGAGCAAAGAGCAATTACAAAGGCCCAAAGGCTAAAGAGAGTCATAGCCCTTCCAGAATCAGAGACAGTTGACCATCAAGACAGACAGGCTAGAGTGACTGTGGGATGCACTCTGTATGTATTGAAAGACCTTGCATCCATTCCAAGGACTGTGAAGATTTGACATAAGGAACCAATAAAGGTTTGTAAGTTGGGAGTTTGTTGTTGTTGTTGTTAGGTGCCCTTGAGTCGGTATCAACTCATAATGACTTTATGTACAGCAGAACAAAACACTGCCCGATCCTGGGACAACCTCACAATTGTTGCCACACTTGAGCCCATTAACATTGTCACTTTGCCAATCCCTCTCATTGGTGGTCTTCCTCTTTTTCTCTGACCCTCCACCTTACCAAACATGATATCCTTCTCCAGCAATTGCTCCCTCCTGACAATATGTCCAAAGTATGAGAGACAAAGTTTGGCCATCCTGGCCTCTAAGAAGCACTCTGGCTGCACTTCTATCAAAACAGACATGTTGATTCTATGGGCACTTTCAATATTCTCCTCCAACACCATAACTCAAAAGCATCAATTCATCTACAGTCTTCCTTATTTACTGTCCAACTTTCACATACATATGAGGTTATTGAAAACACCATGGCTTGGGTCAGGTACACCTTAGTCCTCAAACTAACATCTTTGCTCTTCAACACTTTAAAAAAGTCTTGTGCAGCAGATTTGCTTAATGCAATATGTCATTTGATTTCCTGTCTGATGCTTCCATGAGTGTTGATAACTGATCCAAGAAGAATGAAGTCCTTGACAACTTCAATCTTTTCACCATTGATAAGAATGTTGTTTATTGGTCCAGTGGTGAGGATTTTTGTTTTGTTTACATTGAGTTGTAATCCATACTGAAGACTGTGCTCTTTGATCTTCATCACTGAATATTTTAGTCTTCTTCACTTTCAGCAAGCAAGATTGTGTCATCTGCATATCACAGGTTGTTAATGAGTCTTCCTCCAATCCTGATGCCACGTTTGTCTTCATATAACCCAGCTTCTCAAATAATTTTGTCAGCATACAGGTTAAATAAGTATGTAGCATGGCTGAATTTTAGCTAAAGAAAAATCATATAGCTTGCAGTGTGAACAATACATTGGAGGGGGTAAAACAGGGCAGAACAATTCTGATGGGAGATGATGGGAAGGATATGTAATATTAAAATTTTTGAGGAAGTAACAGAGGAGATATGGAAAAGTAAAAAAAAACCAACAAAGCAAAAACAACAACAAATTTATAGCCACTAAAGAAGAAAGAATTAATAGAATCCGACTAATGCTTTATTTGTAAGCGAAGTCGAAGAGCTCATGCTTGAATTTTGGGTCAATGTGTACAAGGCGGTGCTATTCATAAGAAACAGGAGATGAAGGTGGTTGAGGAAGCTGGGATGGGAAAGTGGAGAGTTCCATGTGACATTTAGCTGATTAGAGGAATCTCAGAACCTTGCATATGAAGTTGTGTAGGAGGCAGCCAGGTCTAGAACACAGGAGGAATAATCAGGGACAGAATAAACAGTTGGAAGTCATTAGCATATTTATGGTAATTGAAGCTGCAGGAACCAACCAGACTGCTTAAAGAGGAAATATTATCCACTGAGAAGAAGGCCACGGCCAGATCTCTGGGGAAAAGCACTTTTAAAGAACATGCAATGAGAAAGAAGTAAATCAAAGAGAAGACAAGTGTGAGGAAAAGTGTTATACCAACTCATAGCAACCCTACATAGGGTTTCTGAGGAGTGGCTGGTAGATTTGAACCACTGGCCGTGCAGTTATCAGTACAGTGCTTATCCTATAGTGCCATACCAGGAGTCTGAGAGGAAAAAGAGGACAGTCGAAATCACTGATCTGGGTGAAAATTTTCTGAAAAAGAAAGTCAATCATTTTAGAAAAGTTGTTTAAGTGCCACTGGATTTAATGACTGGAAATGCTGGTGATTCTTATAAGGAAACTTTTGACAGAGTGGTGGGCATAGAAACCAGATGAGGAATGAAACGTGAGGATGTAGAGATGGCATGTATCAACTGTGCTCGTGAGAAGCTTTACTTGAAGTCCTTAGGGTTGACACTGTGTCTCATTCCTGTTGTACTACCAGACTCTATCACACAAAAGTGATAAACATCTGTGGATTTAATGTTAAGGTAAGGGGGAAAAGAAGATGAGATAAAGGTCACTGGGAGCATGAAGTCAAGAAAGCGGATGAGATCCAGATTGGATACTGAGACATTTACTATAAATAAGATGAAATGTCTCCAGTATCACAGCGAGCTCTGGTAGTGTAGTGGTTACGACTCGGGCTGCGAACCTTAAGGTCAGCGGTTCGAAACTACCAGCCGCTCCATGGGAGAAAGATGAGGCTTTCTACTCCCGTAAAGATTTACACCCTTGGAAACCTTGTACAGGGTCGCTATGGGTCGGAACCAACTCGACGGCACTTAACAACAACATCACAGCAAGATTAGAGGAGGCCAGGAAATTGAAATCATTTCCATTTGATGGCTTCCATTTTCTAAATGAATGAGAAAGCAAGGTGATCTGCTAAAAATGTTCAGTGGAAATGATGAAGTTAATAGTTTTAGAAGAGCAGAAGGAATGAGGAACCATGGTTGTACAATAGGTGAGCACTCAGCTGCTAACTGAAAGGTTAGCAGTTTGGGTTCACCCAGTTACTTCAAGTGAGAAAGACCTGGCTATTGGATTCCATAAAGATTGTTGTTGTTAGGTGCCGTAGAGTTGGTTCTCACTCATAGTGATCCTATGCACAACAGAACAAAACACTGCCTGGTCCTGCACCTTCCTCACAACTGTTGCCACGCCTGAGCCCACTGCTGCTGCCACTATGCCAATCCATTTCATTGAGGATCTTCCTCTTTTTCACTGACCCTCCACTTTACAAAACATGGTGTCCTTCTCCTGATAATATGTCTGAAGTATGAAGACAAAGTCTCGCCATCCTGGTTTCTAAGGAGCATTCTGGCTGTACTTTTTTCAACATAGATTTGTTTGTTCTTCTGGCAGTCCATGGTACTTTCAATATTCTTCTCCAATACTATAAATAACATGCATCAATTCTTTGACTGTCTTCCTTAACCATCGTCCATGTTTCACAACCATATGGTGTTGTTCTGGTGGTGTGTCACTGAGTCAGTTGCAACTCAGCGACCCTGTATAGGGTTTTCGAGAGCAGTTGGTGGGTTTGAACCGTTGACCTTGTGGTTAGCAATAATCCAGTGCTTATCCTACATCGCCACATAAGGGCTCAATGAGGCTAATGAAAATATCTTGGCTTGGGGCAGGCATGCCTTAGACCTCAAACTGACATCTTTCCTCTTGAGAAGAGGTCTTGTGCAACAGATTTGCCTAATGCAATACATCATTTGATTTCTTGACTGCTGCTTAATAGTGAATCCAAGCAAAATGAAAACTTTGACAACTTCAATCTTTTCTCCATTTATCATGATGCTATTTATTTGTCAAGTTGTGAGGGTTTTCTTCCTAGTGGTAAGATTTCAGTGTTAAGTAAGGCTAAACCTCATCAATCCAGAAAGCGCTAGTGTGAAGCTTCTTTTAGTTGAGAGAACAGCTCATTTGTAAGGCAATCAAAAGTATAAGCTAGGTGTTAAAAGGAATATTGGTAGCACTTGTATGGTAAAATAGGGTGGGCACTGAGTTTTAAATCAAGGGCCCAGGCAGGGTTAAATCATCATTTTAAGGGGAATGAAGCTTGTAAAATTTAGGGGGCTCTCTTTATGAAAAGGAATGCATCATTGAATAATTTATGTAGAAATTATTAAATGAGAAGCTAATTTTCTGTGTAAGCTTCTACTTAAAGCATAATAAAATACTACTCCAAAAAATGAAGAAAAGGAACACAAAATTATGACTGTAAAATTAAGTAGGAAAGTGGATATCTACTTAGAAAGAAAAGAGTATAACAAAAATCTTGAAAGGTGAAAAATGCCAAAAATATGTTATTAATTATCTGCCTATTTCTATAAACTTGCTTACATTTCTGACTACATATTCTCTGATCACCACCTCATATGACAATGATTTTGTTTTTTTGTTTTTCTAGACAAAAGAGAAAGTTCACTTACTTTTTCCTCAAGCAACAGAAAGTATAGTAATCCCCCTTTATCCGTGGTTTTGCTTTCAGTGACCTCAGTTAGCCCTGGTCAACCATGTTTGAAACTGTTAAATGGTTGTTGTTGTCAGGTGCCATGGAGTCGGAACCGACTCATAGCGACCCCATGCACAGCAGAACGAAACAATGTCCAATCCTGGGCCAACCTCACTACCGCTGCCACATTTGAGTCCATCAATGATGCCACCTGGCTGATCCATCTCGTTGGGGTCTTCCTCTTTTTCTCTGACCCTCCACCCTACCCAGCATGACATCCTTCTCCAACGATTGTTTCCTCTGGACAATATGTCCAAAGTAGGAGAGACGAAGCTTAGCCATGATGAAATGGTAGCGTGATGAAATCTCACACTGTCCTGCTCCATCCTGCCTGGAACATTCCTTCGTCAATATATACGCTACCTGTCCATTATCGATTATTGTTAATTTCCTACTGTGCCTGATTTACAAATTCAACTTTATCACAGTATATGTAGAATTCAGTACTATCAAGTGTTTTAGTCATCCACTGAAAGTCTAGGAACTTATTCTCTGTGGATAAGGAGGAACTGCTGTACAATAATTTAGGAACATTAGAAGGTATTTTGTTGTTTGGGTAACAATTTAGTATGCTGTTCCTATGAAACTGCCAGACTCTGCTAGGCCAAGATGGCTGCCAGACTACAACTTGATAACCTGCAATTTACCAACCATGTATGTATTCAGGTATATTTGCTGTTTGTCATACTGCTACAGTTGTGTGCCCTTCAAACATAGAAATTCTGATACATTCTATTTTGTGTAATTTCCATTTAAAAATGAAAGACATGTGTGATATGTTCATAATTGTATCCAATTGGATTCACTGCATTACCAAGCATGTTCCAGATAAAAGAGAATATCTATTTTGTACAGACATTATTAAGAACCGTCCAGTCCACATTTTTCATGTCTGATGAGTGGAAGAGATTCCCAGAGACAAGCTCCAATCATTGTTTCTCCTACACATCTCACTCACTTCTGACACCAGCCATGCCTTCGGTCCTTTACTTTTATGCCATATGAGTGAGCCATAAAGAATTTAGTTTAACTCCTGGGGCAATTAAACTAAATGGAAGTGCCTGTGAACCACATCATTTCACTAACACCAAACTAAATGCATCCTGCAGTCAACTTCCCCTTAGCCACACCCCAGATATTCTCACTGCCAGTCTCAAATTAAGGGGTGACTGAGAAATTAGAGTGGCAAAAGACAATGGTCTTCAGCAGTTGTCAATAAAATAGCTTCCTTTTGCAGATTCTGCCAAAACAGATGATCATGGGAATACACTGCAAGTCCCCTACCACCACCCCTTAGGGAACTTCATTAGCTTCACGGTCAACCTGCCTCTGGACTTGGGTCAACTCTTAGCTCTGCCACTAAGCACGTGGCTCTGGAAAAATCGTAACTTTTCTGAACTCTAGGTTCCCCTTTTGTCAGATGGTATTATTACTAATGATATCAGTTTCATGGATTTTTGGGAGCTCTAAAGAAGCTAACTCACAGTAGTGTTATCATTGTTGTTGTTAAGTGTTATCAACTTACTTCAGACTCATAGTGACCCTGTATAGGGTTTCCAAGGCTTTACATCTTTGCAAAGCAGCAAGTCTCATCTTTCTCATGAGGAGTGACTGGTGAGCTTGAACCACCGACCTTGTGGTTCACAGTCCAGTGCTTTTCTTATGGAGATACTGAGTTCTCCCCGCTCATCACATTTACCAACTTAGTAAACAGTAAATGTTGAATGAATATGAGCTTTCATTTTTAATTGCAAGGTATTTATAATCTGTCGAGTACTATATAATGTGAAAAACTGTTGGGAAGAAAAATTTGCATACCAATAATAAAAACATTAAGCAGACAAAACTGTCATATATTAATTAATACTGATTTTCTTAGGTAGCAATATTATCATCCTAAATTACTCTAGGCATTTGAAAACAAAAAAACTATGCTTTAAAAATTACATTTGAGAGGTTTCACTTGCACAGAGGGAACATCTCCACCCCTTCTCATTTCATTATTTGAACTGGGATTGGGTGACTTGTCCCACTGTCTTATTAGAGTGGGGAGGAGGAGGAGGTTTCTTTTCTGGTTAATTATTCCAAATGTTGTTTCGCTTCCTAGGAAGCCTATAAAGAATTCCTTCCCAGAAGTCAAGGTTTCAAAAACATCTTCAGGAGCAAAGTAAACAACATGGAAAACAGATCCTAACAATGGTTTCATTCAGAGGAAATCTTTTCAATGCTAATAAAACAGAGGTGCATCAGAAACTTTCAGACTACAACATTCCCCCCTTTACCTTGAAAGCTAAATGTTTACTAAAATTTATGTACATAGCAATGCTACCCAAAATATCGCTATAAAAAGTCATGAAGTATTTTAGAGCCAAATTTGACAAAGAGATCCCTATAAAAGATTCTGCAAGTTTTTAAAATCATAAATTAATATGTTGGAGGATGCCATAAACAGCAGTGAGCAGAATAAATTGAGGAAAAAGAATTTACTTCCACACCAAGAGGTAAGAATGCCAATTGTGGGGGTTGAAGGTTTATCAAAAAATAAATAGAACCCATAGATTATCACTCTTATTTTATTAGAGATGAGTTTTTGAAACATCTTGAATTGAACAAGATGATGGCTAAAGTCCTGTATCACAGTTCATGTAATAATGTCCCTGTTTCGTAAATAAAGGAATTGTTGATATCTTTACTGACTTCTTACTTTTCCATATCAACTTGGAATCTTGGTGTAGTGATGTAGAATCAACACTGGACTTTGAACCACAAGTTTGGCAGTTGAAACCCACCAACTGCTCCTTGGAAACCCTACAAAGGGTTGTTGTGAGTCGGAACCGACTCGACGGCACTTTAACAACAATATCAACTCACTTCTTGGTCATACTGTATGAGAGGCAGAGGAAATGCCACTGACTTACATAAAGACTCTCAATCGTGTTGGGTAGAAGCAGCAGTTGTGAGCTTTGGTAGCAGAAGGAAAGCTCCTGGCAGTTATCTTATTTTTCATGAAGCAACCAGCGCCCAGCTTTGCCAGCAGACAGCTATGAGCTCACTGGTCTGAAATAACTACTCATTGAGACTTTTCCCCAGGACACAACTAATAGGTTTATGCAGAAAGCAGAACTTGAAAGTTGATTTACAGAATTTTTCTCTATAAAACAGCAATCAGTAGTGTCTTTTGCATGTACACAAGGCCTGACAAATTTCTTTGTTACTTTCATTGATAAACTAAAATATTAAATAGAGAGTAAATGCTCAGCGGAAGCGGTTTGTTTGTAGCTCACATTCTTTAAGTTTAGTGGCCTCATTCCTGTTGTAAGAGATAAAAAAATCAAAGTCCCAAACAACTCAATTGATAGAAGGGCTTGTAATGGGTATTATACTCCATAATTGAGATTCAGAATTAAAGCACAAACTGAAGCAAAATCCAAAACAAATTACTCTGTTTAGCACAGAGCTGCTCTGAGAGTTTTGGACTGATGATGTTAGGAAAAGCACTAGGCTGCTAACTGCAAGGGCAGTGCCTCAAACCCACCAGCTGCTCCCCTGAGACTCTATGCAAGGTCGCTATGAATTGGAACCAACTCAACGGCACTTAACAAAAACTCCGAGCAATGCTCTCTTCTAATAGCAATATGATGTGCGATGATGTGCTGTATCAAAAGTGAACTGTAGTCAATGGTGTCTGTGGGATTATGCAGAACAGGGCTCAAAACACAGACAAGAACTTTATATTTTTGTTTCATGCCTATGGAAAATAAATGAAAGTACAAGGGAGTGGTATAAAAATCATCTAAAATTCAGTGACACATTCTGTAAGTTCAGCAGTTCTATCAAGGCATTGCTTTAAGTAAGAGATGATGCAAGTCTGTCGGCTTCCAGCACTTACCTGGTTTTCAGAATCAGTGGCTGGCTGTGTAGAACTGCCTTCATTTATTGTTTAGGTGACATGTTTTGTTCAGTTTTATTATTTACAAATAAAGCATCTTAATTTTTATTATTATTTTTTAATGAATACCTCTCCCGCTCCCTGAATCATGTTAGTAATGGTGTTGCTATTAATGTAGGGAAAAGTAGAGTCCTGGTATGGCACTGTGGGTTAATGCACTGGACAACAAGTTCACTTTGAACTGCAAGATCGGCAGTTCAAGTTCACCAGCCGCACCTTGGAAACCCTATACAGGGTTGCTATGAATTGAAACTGACTCAATTGCACTTACCAACAACAACAAGGAAAAGTAAAAAATCTGTGAAGAACATTCCACGGTGAAATCAGGATGCAGAAGATGCTAAGGTAGGAAAGTAACTGGCATAATACTCAAAGGTTCACAGAACAAATGATATTTATTTCCAGTAACTGGTGGCTCTCAACTGTATAGTTATATGAACTGATAACAATTTAAAGAAAAGCTTATGCTATACTATTGTTGATGATGCAGAAAACCAATCATATTTCTCCCAAGAAGCAGCTCAAAAAAGAATAGAGTGTCATGCAGAAGGCAGATGTGATATACATCCAAAACAGACCAGTCAAACCCGCATTCTTTGCTTTCTTCCAACAAGTTAAACCATTCATTCCCCAGCTTAGGACCTCTGCCCCTTTCCCTTCATCCATCCTCACCCCTCACCTTAACAAGATTGCTTCTCAGCATCTGGACCTTGGCTCAAATGTCCTCTAGAAGCCCTTCTTTGACCATTTCATACAGAATGCACTTTCCTATCAAAGTACTACCCTATCATCCTATTTTACTTTCTTCCTGGGAGAAATATGTGAACCTTTGAGGGAAACTAAATAAAAATATCACCCAGGGGATGCCTGAGGCTACTAGAAACTTGGAGAGACATGAAAGGAACTTCCTCGAGACTGTAGAAGGAGCGTGACCTGTGGACATGTAATTTGGACATCTAACTTCCAGAACTGAAGCAAAAAATTAAATTTCTGTCCTTTAAAGCCACACACATTGCAGTACTTTGGTATGTGAGCCCTAGGTAAGTAATACAGAAATTAACCAAGATTCTTGTTTAGGAGATAAGAAAATTCAACAGTTATCTATTGAATGGATGCTTAATATGCAGAAGATATACTTTGTTCAGGGATATGGATGATGAGAAAGACATTCATATTCAATGGCAGTACTGTTGTTAGCTGTAGTGACAGTTAAGAGACACACAAAGCTGCTGTGACTGAATCTGACTGCTGGTGGACAGAGCCTCAATTATGTTGTGTGGATCAGTCAGCCAGTTTCCTGTTCTGAAGTCTGCCTTACCAACAGTAACCACAGCAATTAGACTTTCAGTGCTGATTGTTGAGGGTCTTCATCTTTTTCTCTGACCCTCTACTTTACCAAGTATAATGTCCTTCTTCAGGCACTGGTCCCCCATGGTATCATGCCCAAAGTCCTTTAGACAAAGTCTCGCCTTCTGACTGTACTTCTAAGGAACATTTGGACTGTACTCCTAAGACAGATTTGTTCGTTCTTCTGACATTCCCTGATATATTCAATATTCTTCACCAACAGCATAATTCAAAGGCATTAAATCTTCTTTGTTCTGCTTTATTCATTATTCAGCTTTCACATGCATATGAGACGATTGAAAATATCATGGCTTGGATCAGGTGAACTTAATCTTAAAATTGCTATCTTTGTTTTTTAATAGTTGAAAGAGGTCTTTTGCAGCAGATTTGCTCAATGCAATAATACATCATTCCATTTCTTGACTGCTGTTTCTATAAACATTGATTTTGGATTCAAGAAAAAATAAATTCCGTGACAACTTCAATCTTCTCTCTGTTTATCATAACATGGATTATTGCAACGTCCAGTTGTGAGGATTTTTGTTTCCTTTATGATGAGGTGTAATCCCTACAGAAGGCTGTAGTCTGTGATCTTCATCAGTAAATTCTTCAAGTCCTCTTAGATTTCAGCAAGTAAGGTTTTGTCATATACATGCAACTTCATCATTTTACATATTACTTACATATTTCTGCAGTTTTAAAGAAAGAATCAAAAGCTTTACGCTTTTCTAAAGAGGGACCAGTCGCTGGAGAAGTATATCATGTTTGGTAAGGTAGAATGTCAGAGAAAAAGAGGAAGACCCCCAGTGAGATGGATTGGCAGAGTGGCAGCATCAATGGGCTCAAGTGTGGCAACAATTGTGAGGTTGGCCCAGGACCAGGAAGTGTTTCGTTCTGTTGTACATAGGGTCGCTATGAATCGGTATCGACTCAATGGCACATAACAACAACAACAACAACAAAGAGCCTAAAAAAAAGTATGACTGTTGGCTTGTTGTTGTTAGTTGCTGATGAGTTGGTTCTGACTCATGAAGATTCCTTATGTTACAGAGTAGAACTGCTCCACAGAGTTTTCTTGGCTACAACCTTTCTTTTGCTGTAATCTTAATGGAAACAGATTGCCAGACGTTTTCCTCCACAGTACCACTGGGTGGGTTCCAACACCAACCTTTAAGTCAGCAGTCTAGTGCAAACCGTTTGCGCCACCCAGAGACCTTCAAATAAATGAAAAGAATAATAAAAATGATTTCTGTTGTCCCTTTCCCTTTTTACTTAACACCAGGTTTTTGTTTCAACATTCATTTCACTGGGAATGTGAAGCTCATGGAAATGTAAAAGAAATAAATGCCAAATTCAAATTAAGCTGGGAGAAGTTTGAACAAGAATTTGGAAGTCGGTCCCCAGAGAGAATCTACAACCCATGTTTCTTTTGAGACAATGACATATGTGCAGTTCTTCTACCAAGAATGATCTCACTTGTTAACAATTAATTTCTCAGGAGTCTGGGAACTGCAGTGTATCATTTTAGCACCCAGGGTGAAATTAACTATAGACTGTAGCCATGTGTAACCTTGGTCTCCTCAGGGATCAAAGGCCAGGAAAGGCAAATATTTTTCTTTTTTAACTTACTTGAAAACAAGAATTATCTGTCTGGATTTTTCAAGACACAATCATATTTTGCAAGGTGATGGGAAGAACGGCTTCTCCTAATTCAGTTCAGACAGCTAGGTTTCCACTACTACCACTAGTTTTAAGTAGGTTTTGCTTAAATCAATCTATCAGTAAATTAACCAAAACCTACCTAGATACACGCCTCTTTGGAAATATACAATGTATGAACTAGACAAGAGAAAATCCATGAGGTTAGTTAAAGTGAAGGTGGTGCGTGTGTGCTATTGAGTCAGTTCTGACTCATAGCAACCCTATATATGATTTCCAGGGCTATGAATCTTTACGGGAGCAGAAAGCCTCGTCTTTCCCCCATGGAATGACTGGTAGATTCAAATTGCTGATTGTGCAGCTGTCAGCCCATTTCTTAATTCACCAGTTCTCCTTTTAGTAAAAGTAGGAATGGTTTAATTAGAGTAAAACCTCCAAAAATTGACTAAGGAGAAATGATTTCAGAAGGTAAAGCACAGACTGGTTTATTTATCCCATGTTCCTCTGACATCAAAAGGATGAAGTGTCCTTTCAGGGAAACAATTTGTTTTCAAATTCAAAGCTACATACCGAATAGGAAGGAAATGTAAAACATAACAACTGTTAGCACATGCAACATCAAATCTCAGACACTTTGTTACATGGAGGAGAAGAAATAATTCAGAATTCATTTTACCTCAGGGCAGGAATAGTTTGACCCTCTGTTCATTAAACCATATATACTATTACAATAAAACCTATGAGCACTGACAGTCGACAGGACTTCCTTATTTTGCCAGGTCCCACAAATTCTTTGACAGGTGCAGTCTTACCACTTTCCTAACTCTCATTTTACAAGAAAACATTTGAGTTTTTCTTCTCTGACAGGAGCCCTGGTGGTACAGCAGATTAAGTACTACACTGCTAACTGCAAGATCAGCAGCTCAAACCCACCAGCCTCTGGCAGGAGAAACATGAAACTGTCTGCTTCTCCAAAGATTTACAGTCCAGGAAATCCTAGGGAGCAATTCTATTCTGTTCTCTATGGTCGCTATGAGTCAGGATTGACTCCATGATGGTGGATTTTAGTATCTGGGTTTCCCTGACAGGTTTTCACCTTACATAGGTTTCGGGGTTTCCTGTATATCAGAGTGAAAACTTACCAGGGCATTTTATGCTACCATGCCTGAACTCTACAAGGACGTGGCTTACATAAACTCAGAACACCTGGTGCTACATTGTAGTGAAATGAAGCAGCTGCGGAGTACAGCTAAATAGCCAAGATCAGAGATGGCTGAGAGAGGCACTGGTGCACACTAACTTACAGCATCTCAATGATATAACATAGCAGCTCTGGTAGCATAGTGGTTATGAGTTGGGATGCTAACCTCTAGGTTAGAAGTTCAAAGCTACCAGCTATTCCAGCTGTTCTTTGGGAGAAAAATGAAGCTTTCTGCTCCTGTAAAGATCTACAGCCTCAGAAACCCTAAGCAGGGTTTCTATGAGTCAGAACCAACTCCACAGCACACCAGCATACCACCACCACCATTATATAATGGAATTCTGGGTGGGACTCCTGGGTAGTGCTGTAGGATAAGCACTGGACTGTTAACCACAAGGTTGGTGGTTCAAACCCACCAGCCACTCCTTAGAAATCCTATACAGGTGTGCTATGAGTTGGGTCCAACTAACAACAGCAACAACAATAGCAACAACATGATGTAATGTGAAGTCCTTTGGTGCTGCACATGATTAATGTACTCAGATGCTAACCCAAAGGTTGGAGGTCTGAGTTTGTCCAGAAGCACCTTGCAAGAAAAGCGTAGGAAGCTATCTACAAGGTAGCTTCAAAAAGTTTGTGGACAAATTTCATCAACTTTCAATTTCATTTTCCATGAACTTTTTTTGAAGCCCCCTGGTGCTTCTAAAACATAAGCCACTGAAAACTCTATGGAGCACAGTTCTAGTCTGATACATGAAGTCTGAGCTGACTTATGGCAACTGATCCTATGATATAATGACACTGCTGTAAAGTAAAATCTTTGTCTAGAGAGTAGCTGGTGTGACATTGTAGGATAAGCAAGACTGTGAATCACAAGGTTGGGATTACCAGTTCATATCCACCAGCTTCCCCTTGAAAACCCTATACATGGTTGCTATGAGTCGGAACCAACTTGACGGCACTTAACAACAGTTGTCATTTTGGTCCAATAACCAATTAGGCTGTTGAGACTATTTCCCACAGTTCCATTCTTACAAGCCCAGAGCTCACATGCAAGTTCTCTCCTCACTCAGTGGCAGTGGTGTGCTGTCGAGTAGGTTCTGACTCATAGGGACCCTCTACAGCATTTCCGAGGCAGTAAAACTTTACAGGAGCAGAAAGCCTCATCTTTCTCCCACAGAGCAACTGGTAGATTTGAACTACAGACCTTTTGGCTAGCAGCCCAATGGGTAACCACAATGCTACTAGGGCTTCTTTCCTCACCCAGTAGACTTGAGCAAAGAAGGTTGTCACTAGAAAAGTCTCTAAAAACCAGTCTACTCCACACACATTGTATATATGAGGAGACAGAGAATTCAAGAAAATCTGAAAAGATGGTGGTGCATGACATAAATAATGTATAAGAGCAACCGGTTATAACGTAACTGGCACCGGATAGTCTATGTGGTATGTTTACCAATACTTTCCAGCTTATTGTTCTTAGCTGAGATAAAAATCAGGTCCCATTTCCTAAACAACACAACTGTTGGGCAGCATAAAGAGAGATGCAGCTCAAAGATGACTGGACCAAACAGAACTTTAATTAAAAACTGATCTCTGTATATTCAAAACACAGGTAAGCCACACAGGGTCAATGGAGATTTCAATCACTGCCTTTAATTCAACAAGCACATGGGAAAATAAGGCATCGGCTCTCACAAAGCTAACATCAGTAGCAAAGTCTGACAAGGGGCCAGGGGTTCCCAGGTCATACAATCAATTGCCATCACACCAATACTGACTGTTGGTGACCTGGTGGATGTGTCAGAGTAGAACTGTGTTCCATAGGGTTTTCATGGATGCGTTTCCAAAAGCAGAACATTCCAGAGGTAGAACATCAAGTCTTTCTTCCAAGGAGCTTTTAGGTGGAACCTCCAACCTTTTGGTTAGCACCCGAGTTTGTTAACTATTTCCACACTCAAGGACTTCCTCATTGCCATAGGAATCCTTCATAATTTGCCCTTCATGCATCAGGAGAAGTTTAGCAAGTTACTACTCTTTCCTCATCAGACAAACACCAGCAGTCCCCTTTTAGTACACCAGTATTTGTACAGGCCTTCTGAAAAGCTATTAAGATTCAGAACCATTATCAAAGAGAGCTTGGCAGAACCTAATCTTCTTCGACTGGGAGACAGAAAAGTGGCCAGAAGTGGGGCTGTAACCTCCAGTCACCCGCTGGGATTGCTGCAATTTGATGCCTAAGAAATGAGGGCCCAGTGTGTCTTTGATGCCCAGTCAAACCTCTGAAGCTGTATGGAAACCACAGGACAAAGGCAGCACTGTTGATGCAAATGTTGAAACAAAAGAAGCGAAAATCCGAAGCCATTAAAGTAGCATCAGAAATCCAATCTCCAGAGAGGATTACAGGCCCTGTACCAATATGACAAAGGAAGCCTAAAATGCAAGTCTGAGCAACACACCACAATACTACAGGAAGGAATCCTGATCTGGTTGCAGCCAGGGATAAATGCCCTTAGAAACCATGATGCATGTAACCTCTTTACCCAAGGGGCAGCCATCTGCATGCCAAAGGAGGGAATCCTAGGCTGACAAGCTGACACTGCTTTTACACACAGCCCCTTCATGTCAAGTTTCAATATGTGCCACTCTAAGAACATTTCAAGAACTATCTTGAAGGAAAATGCTGTCTGTAATAAGATAATATGTATACACCTACAAGGTAGACCCGTTAATACTGTTGTTGTTGTTAGATGCCATCGAGTTGGTACTGACACATAGAAATCCTATGCACAACAGAATGAAACAATGCTAGGTCCTGCGCCAACCTCAAAATCATTGCTGCGCTTGAGATCCTTGCTGTTTCCATTGGGCCAATCCATCTGATTGGGGGTCTTCCTCTTTTTCACTGACTCTCCATTTTACCAAGCATCGTGTCCTTCTCCAAGGATTGATCCCTCCTGATAATATGTCCAAAGTATGAGAGATGACATCTAGCCATCCTGGATTCTAAAGAGCATTCTGGCCATACTTCTTCCAACACAGATTTGTTTATGGTGGCGGAGAAGAATATTCAAAGAACCATAGATTGCTAGAACAAACAAATCTGTGTTGGAGAAAGTATAGCTAGAATGCTCCTGGGAGGCCAGGATGGTGAGACTTTGTATTTCATACTTAGGACATATTATCAAGAGGGACCAGTCAGTGGAGAAGGATATCATGCTAGGTAAAGAGAAGGGTCAACAAAAAAGAGGAAGACCCCCAATGAAATGGATTGTTACGATGGCAGCAGCAATGGGCTCAAGTTTAACAAAGATGTGAGGATGGCCCAGGCCCAGACAGTGGTTTAGTCTGTTGTGCATAAGGAGGCTATGAGTCAGATAGGGCTCAATGGCACCTAACAACAACAATCTATAATATCCTCCTTACTTTTTAAGGGATGTAACTGAGGCCCAGAGAGAATCAGTGACTAGTTCAAGTTCCCACAGCAAGCATAATACTTTCCAGTCTTTGAACAGAATAACCCAGAATTTACAGATAAAATATTTGCTCCCTGGAGAAAAAATGATTGAGGTGCTTTGAGTCAGCAGCAATTGCCTGGGAGCTCTTGCTGTTGCAGGGATCTTTCTGCATCCTCAGGCAAATGACTTTCTGGTTGTTAAGTACCACTGAGTTGGTTTCGACTCATAGTGACCCTATTAGGATTTCTGAGGAGTGGCTGGTGGGTTCGAATCACTGACCTTGAAGTTCAAACCAAGCTTGCAGTCCAGTGCATTAACCTGCAGTACCCACCAGTGGTAGTCACTAATTTGCAAAACACAGCTCACACTTTTGAGAGACGAAAAACAGAATTAAAAATAAACTGGACATGCAAACCTGAGAACCTTTACTGTGAAAATGTTAAAAGAATGCAAAGGAGAATACACCAAATACAAGCCAGAAAACCAGGGTGTGGAACAATATGAGATTCAGAAACTGAGCTGTGATCTTCCCCGCAGAAGGCTGTCTGTGTACACAGTTGTACAAATGCTACTATATCCACTTCTTAAACCGTACCTTTGTGAAGCAGCAACAAACTTCAATAACCCTTTGTACAAGTGAACAGAGCAGTGTGGATTTCCAAAATGTTATATTTTGATTTCATAACACCAGGTGTAGGGACTTTGTAACATCGTGTAATTAAGTCGAACTACAAGGTGCTTCAGGATAATGCGCTGGACTGCAACATCAGTTTGAACTGCAAGGTCAGCGGTTCAAATCCACCAGCCACTTCTCAGAAATCCTATATAGGGTCACTTGAGTTGGAGCTGACTGGACAGCACTAACAGCAACCAGCCTACTATGGAGTCCTGGAGTGGCACTGTACGATAAGCACTGGACCACAAAGTCAATTCTATCCAAAAGGTAGCAGTTCAAAAGGTAGTTTAATCAAAAGGTAGCAGCTGGAAACGCTAAACAGGGTCGTTATAAGTCAGAACCAGCTCAACAGCACTTACCAACACCACTACCAGACTACTAAAAATAGGCTAATTCAATGGACTGTTTACACATGTCACAAATGAAGGAAGCAGTTTTTAATGGTATGCCAAACAGAAAATCAAATACAAGGAACAAAGAAAAATCAAATACAAGCAAGAAAATCACATACAAGAAACAAAGGAGCTAAGATTAGGAATGTGGGGCTGGAAACGAATCAAAGAAACATGACCAATTTGGAAGCAATTCCCTGGTTTGATTTCCCTTCGCTTTATTAAAAGTTGCTCATCAATAGATACTTTGCTTTTATAAAGCTAAATGTTTCATGAGTTCATAATGTGAGTTCTACTGAGTAAAGAAAATAATTTGAGGCAGTGACATTTTTTGGAGCTTCATAAAGTAGATAATCAGTCAATTTGGGATGCTTCTAAAGTTTTCTTAAAACAGCTATTGTTGGACTGAGGGAACACACGTGTGCCTGAACTCAATCATAAACTTCTGGCAGAGCCGCTCCTATGTAATCTTGTACCTTGCTACTTCTGTTACTAAGGAACTGCTAGGCCTTCTTTATTGCTTCAACAACTGCAACTTGGAGTTTAGAAGATTCCAGAGTATGCCAACTTTCCAAGCTCTGAAAATTCCATGGCCTTACTTTAGGTGTACATATGTTGCTGTTGTTGTTGCGTGCCGTGGAGTCAGCTCCAACTCATAGTGACCCTGTAGGGTTTCCAAGGCTGTAAATCTTTACGGGAGCAGAAAGCCTCATCTTTCTCCCGTGGAACAGCTGGTAGTTTCGAACTGCTGACCTTGAGGTTTGCAGCCCGATTCATAACCACTACGCTACCAGAGCTCCTTTAGGTGTACATATGGCCTCTCTTAATTCCATGAGGGTCCTCTATTCCTCATGAGCCTCTGGGAGTTCATCTCCTATAATATCCAAGATTCCCAGGTCCCTCCCATGGACATTCTGATTTCATGTAGCTGAAAAGGGCCCAGGCATCTATGCTTTTAATCGCTGTCCCAGTGTTGGAATACAATGGATCTTCTGAACCAGCATCTGTCCTGTAAGGTTGCTATGGGAATTTTATTTTTGGCTTAGTTGAAGCCCAGCCACCTTTTACCAAAGGTTGGCAGAACAGTGATGAGGACTATGTTCAATCATGATTAATAAATGTGACCAAGTGAGGCAAGTCACTTTTAGGTCATCTCAGCTACTAATTTCAACATGACTAGGGTAAATACTGGACTGCTGATCACAAGTTCAGTGGTTCAAACCTACCAGTCGCTCCTTGGCAACTTATACAGGGTCTTTTGAGTTGGAACCCACCCAACAGCATTTAACAACAACAATCTGGATTTAATCACATAGATTATCTGTGATGGCTGAATGAATAAATAAATCACTATAAAGATTTTTTTTTAATCCATTGCTTTAGAAATTCCTGGCATACCCATCTCCCTAAAGGAAAAAGTTGAAGATGGAAATGAGTGAGCCCAACAAATCAGTAAACTTAACAAGCTTGAGGGAAATCAGACAAGAGACTGGCAATTTTCTGGAATATATTAGTATGCTGGCTGTTGTAGGCCAACTCCACAGAAGCCATCTGAAACACAAGACATGGTTTGACTGTCTGAATGTTCTCTTACCCAGTATTGAATTGCCTGGTAAGCACAGGATTGCTTGTGCTTACTTACTAATCCGTAGTGAACAATTTCACATTTTTTCACATCAGAGATTCTGCTTCTAGGTACAACGGGCATCTGTCTCTCTTCCAACCCCACAGCACTTTCCTCTTTTCAAATTCTTAGGGCCTGACAGGGACAGAATACATGACAAGCAAGATAAACATGAGCTTGCTTTAGTCTACTTACTAACCTGAAGTGAATAATTTCCCCAGATGTGGTGAACCCACGTGAATTTGTTAACTGTATATTCATAAGTAAGCACAGGTAAATGAGTGCTTACTCTGCTTATTGGGTAATTTGCTCCTGCTCCCAACCTGCTTCAAGCAAAGGAAAGTAGCAGCATGGGAGCTACACACAAGCTGACTGTTCAGAGGGGCAGTGATGACATGAAAAATCTTCATTCCACTTGGCAGCAACTTTCCACTATCTAGGCGGGTCTAAGTCATAATCACTGGTGTGTGGAGCTTGGACAGGGCTATGGGCTGGCTGGCAACCAAGAAACTAAAAAGCAGTACAGCCAGGGCTCCGTGTTTGGAATGCCACAGTCCCAAATGTCCACTACCACGGTTCTCACAGACGTCCCAGGAATGTAAGTTCCACCGTCAGTCTCCAGAAAACGCTGCCTTTCCTGAGACCCTGAAAACAGCAATTTCTCATCTACCATGGCCCTCAGGGGAATGTTGATTGGTGTACATCCACAGACTTCCCTTTCTCAGCTCACCTCTCAACCTGTGAGAACAGGAGTCTTGTTATCACCCACCTCCCTCTCCACCTCCAAAACATACACAATACTTTTCAGACAGAAAAGGGGGGCTGGAAAGTAAGTCCTGCGTTCCCACTGTCTAAAACATATACATTTGTATGTTATCTTTTTGGTTTCCTTGGGCATGGCAAAATGGGTAAAGTAAAATTGAGGAAACACCTTCTCTGTTCAGCCTGATTCATCTCTCAAAAGACTTTAATGTGAGTTTACCTGGAAGTTGTAAACTCTTCCAATACAGTCAATTCATCAATGACACCAGGTACTCAGGAAAATGATTCATCATCAGGGGCCAGGTCCTATCCTCAACCTTCTGCTATACTCGTTCAAGACATACATCCCAGAATCATGACTCACGTTATTATACATGTTTTTGAAATGTACAGCTTCTAAAGAGTCTTCAGACACAGTCAGAAAATAAGGGGCCAGGGGAAAGCTAAGGGTTATTTTGCATTATGTTTGCAGAGGAACGAACACAAGCTCATCAGCTAAAGCAAAGAGTCAGACAATAGATCTCAGCTTGATACGTTTGACAAACAATTAAAACCATAACAATTGCTGCCTCAATTAAATAAACATTACCAGGTCATAAGTTCAGCCTTAGCAGGATGTCATACAGCTAATATTGGAAATGTAAGTCTGAAAGGATTTCTGAATGGTGCACACAGAGAGGAAAAGAAATGGCCTCCAGCTAAATATAAGCTTAAATTCATGCAGGAGACTTGGCGAATGCCACTAACCACAAATGCTTCATTTTCATTGCTCTAAATGATAGCACGTTCCAGTGAATTAACCACAACTCTATTTATATTTGGTAGCATAGTGGTTACGAATCGGGCTGCCAATCTCATGGTTAGCAGTTCGAAACTACCAGCTGTTCCACAGAAGGATGAGGTTTTCTGCTCCCGTAAAGATTTACAGCCTCGGAAACCCTGTGCAGGGTCGCTATGAGTCAGAACCGACTCCACAGCACATAACAACAACAACAACAACTATTATTATATTCAATTAATTATTACCTATAATGAGACCCTTTTCCACTTTTATGAACAAAAACACATAGCTTTTCTACCAGGAGAACGGGAGAAGTAATATGATCCTGATCCTTTTATTATTAAGTCACTTGATAGCAGACTGTGAAGACTCCCGGATCTAGGAAGTGGTTCTTTACTTGAGTCTGAGGGCTCCTGAGCAGTCTGAGAGGGAATAGGGTCACCACCCATATGCCAAGGGGGCAGAGTCAGCTAACGGAGCTAATGCAAGTGCACACACTGTGGGCCTGCTGGAGACTTGGATGCCTAGACACATTCCAGGAGGCAGTGGCTATTCAGCCTCAGCAAGTGTTGCTCTGTACACCTGGTTACTCCTCAGAAACGCTATACAGCGTAGCTATGGGTCAGAAATGACTCAATGGCACTTAACAACAACAACAGCAAATACCTGGTGAGGTGAGATCATCTTGGATGCCTAGACACATTCCAGGAGACAGTCACAGCAAGTGCAGCTTTGTATACCTGGTTACTCCTCAGAAACCCTACACAGAGCAGCTATAGGTCAGAACCGACTCGACGGGACTTAACAACAACAACAAATACCTGGTGAGGTCAGATCATCTGCTGTTGTATTTTGTTTTTAAAAAGGAGGCTGCGGTTGTTTTCATGTAAAATCTCCTGATTTCTAAACCTTGGCTCAAGTTTTTAAAATAGCATACAGGTCAAATGAAGCACACATCTCAAGAATGAGAGTCAACCTGAGGATCACCAATTTTTATAATTTCTATAAAGGTACAGGCTCCATCTGGAAAGTGCACAATAAGAATCACCTGGAGACTTTTTAGAACTGTTGCTTCTGAAAGTCAATCCCAATTAGTAATTACAACATGAAGTCAAGGAATTTGGCATTTAAACAGCACCCCAGGACTTCTGAGGTGGCGCTGCTGGTTAATGCGGTAAACTGCAACGTCAGTTTGGGCCATTAAGGCCAGCCGTTCCAAGTCGCCAGCTGCTCCTTGGAAACCCTGTACAGGGTCACTATGGGTTGGATCCCGACTCGATGGCACTTAGCAACACCACCAGTGATTAAGGTGCAAGTGTGCTATAGACTATTTTCAGGGAAAAACTTGAGCACGTCACTCATGAGCTCACGGACTCTCCCTGTATCTTGACAGGAGGTAAAAAGAGACAAAGTCAATGAGGTGGAGAAACGCTGGCTTTGTAAATGTTTACCCTATAAACATCAATACATTTATGATGATGTTCAATGTAGAGATGCTGTACATCATTGTTAGATAAATTTATGATTGTTGTTGTTGTTGTTAAGTGCTATTGCTTTGGTTTCTACTCATAGTGAACTCAAGGAGGGGCTGGTGAGTTTGAACCACTGACTTCATGGTTCAAACCGATCTTGTGGTCGAGTGCTTTATCCTATAGCTTCAAAACCCACCACTACTGAGAGTAACAAAAGATGACATGGAGCAAACCATGTTCATGCATTGCAAGACTCTATTATTAAAATGTCAATATTGCCCATACAAATTTATATATTAAATGCAATTCCAACACATATCCCTAGCAGGATTTATATGGAAATTGGCAAGCTGATTCTTAAATTCATGTGGCAATGCAAAGGACTTAGACTAGCCAAAGCATTCCTAAACAAAACAAAAAGATGTTCACTACTAAATATCAACACTCTTTATAAAGCATCTGTAGCTAACACAATATAGTAAAATCTTGATCAATGGAACAGAGTTGTGAATTCAGAAACAGGCCCATACATATATGGTTACCTGACATGCTGTGGGTTAATGCATTGGACTACAATGTCAGTTTGAACCTCAAGGTAGGCAGTTCAAGCTCACTGGCTGCTCCTGGGAAACCATACACAAGGTCACTATGGGTTGAAACTAACTCAATGGCACTTAACAACAATTATGACAAAAGGAACACTGCAGTAATAGTGAGGAAAGGATTTGCTTGTTAGCTGTCATGAGTCGCCTCTGACATATAACAGAATAAAACATTGCCCACTCCTCAGCCACCTTCATCAGAACATGTTCATTGGAACACTAGAGTCCTTTGCCATGCCTGTTGTGTCAATCTAGCTCCTTGAGGATTTTCCTCATTTTCACAGATTCTCTACTTTACCAAGCATGATATCCTTACCTAGCAAATGGTTTTAGTCTTTCATGATGTGTCCTAAGTAAGTGAGCCAAAGACTCACCATCCTTACTTCTATAGGACGTTCTAAAGGTTGTATTTTTTCTAAAACTGATATGTTCCTTCTTCTGACAGTCTATGGAGTCCTGGTGTTTCTCTGTGGGTTAATGCGCCAGACTGTAAAGCCATTTGAACTGCAAGGTCGGCGGTTGAAGCTCACCAGCTGCTCCTCGGACATCCTATACAGAGTCGCTATGGGTCGGAAAAGACTCCACGGCACTTAACAACAACAATAACAGCTGGCTGTCCATGGTGTATTAGATGTCTTCTCCAGTACCACAGTTTGAATGCACCAATTCTTCTGTTATATCAGAAGATTATTCATACAGGAAAAAATCTTGAACCCCACCTCATATCATATGCAAAATATAATTCTAGATAAATCGAAGTTCTAAATGAGAAGGGTAAAAGCAGAACACACAGAACATCTTTAAGATCTTGGAGTAAACAAAGATTTCTAAAAAGGTCAAAAGGTGCTAACCATCAAGCCTTTGATAAATCAGGTTAAGTTATGATTATTATAATAAAAAATTCTATTAATCAAAAGATACCCTTTAAAGAGTGAAGAGGCAAACCACTTATTGGGAAAGTTTACTTGTAACACATATCCAACAAAGGAATATATAAATGTATACAAATAAGTGTCCAAATGTATTTATATATGTTATTAGTTGTTGTTGAGTGCTGTTGAGTCGGTTCTGACCCATAGAGACCCTATATAGGGTTTCCAAGGAGCAGCTAGTGAGCTTGAACCGCCGGCCTTGCAGTTCAAATGGCCTGTGCAGTCCAGTGCATTAACCCATAGTGTTACATCAGGACTCCATATTTAGCATACGTCAAAAAGGGCTGCAGCAGTACATTGACAGATAGCTGCCAGAGGTTCCGACCAGATTAAAACGGGTACATGGAACAAGGGATATCACTGTTGACGTAAGATGGTCTTAGCTGAAAGCAGAGAGTACCAGAAAGATATTTACCTGTGCTTTATTGACTACTCAAAGGCTGGACAACATTGCAGAGAAGGAGTATTTCAGAACACTTACTTGTGCTCATGAGCTACCTATACATAGACCAAAAGGCAGTTGATCAAAAAGAACAAGAAAACACAGATGGTTCAGAATTAGGATAGGTGTGTGCCAGGGTTGTTTTCTTTCACCATATTTATTCAATTTGTATGCTGAGTGAGTAATCAGAAAAGCTGGATTATATGAAGAAGAATGTGGATTGGAGGAAGACTCGTTAACCACCTGCAAAATGTGGATAATACAACTTTGCTTGTTGAAAGCTAAGAGGGCTTAAAATAGTTACTTATGAATATCTTTGATCCGAGCCTATGGTGTGGGTTGCACCTCAATGTAAAGAAAACAAAAGTCCTCACACCTGGACCAATAAATAACATAAGATAACTAGAGACAAGATTGTAGGGCTACACTACCAATACTTAGGAAGCAGCAGTGAAGAAATCAAACGACATACTGCATTAGTCAAATCTGTTGCACGTGACTTTTTTTTTAAGTGTTCAAGAGCAAAGATGTCAGTTTGAGGACTAAAGTGCACCTGACCCAAGCCATGGTATTTTCAGTAGTCTCAGATGCATGTGAAAGTTAGACAATGAATAAGAAAGACTATAGAAGAATTGATGCATTTGCATTATGGTGTTAGAGGAGAGTATTAAAAGTACCATGGGCTGCAAACAAACAAACAAACCAGTCTGTGTTGGAACAAGGTAAGCCAAAATGCTCCTTAGAAGTCAGGATGGCCAGACTTCATCTCTCATACTTCGGACAAATTATCAGAAGGGATAATTCCTTGGAGAAAGGCATCATGCTTGGTAAAGTGGAGGGCCAGCGAAAAGAATGAAGACCCCCAACGAGATGAGCTGGCACAGTGGCCACAGAGACGGACTCAAGAGTAGCAACTACTGTAAGATTGGCACAAGACCTGGCAAGGGTTTCGTTCTGATGTGCGTAGGATCACTCTGAGTCAGTAACAACTCAATGGCACCTAACAACAACAACATAGTATACTAGTGAGCTTCAAAAAGTTCATGGGAAAAATCCATTTCTTTCTATTCCATTTCCCCATAAACCTTTTGAAGCCCCTTTGTATTCGCTGTATGTCTGTATGTTGTTATTGTTGTTAGGTACCAGGAGCTCTGGTAGCGTAGTGGTTACGAATCGGGCTGCGAACCTTAAGGCCAGCAGTTCGAAACTACCAGTTCCGCGGGAGAAAGAAGAGGCGTTCTGCTCCCGTAAAGATTTACAGCCTCGGAAACCCTGTACAGGGTCGCTATGGGTCGGAAACGACTCGACGGCACTTAACAACAACAACAACAACAACCATTGAGTCAGTTCCAACTCAGCGATCCTATGCACAACAGAACAAAACATTGCCCAGTATTGTGCTATCCTCACAATAGTTGCCATGTTTGAGCCCACTGCTGCTGCCACTATGTCAATCCATCTCCTAAGGGATCTTCCTCTTTTCTGCTGATCCTTCACTTTATCAATCATGATGTCCTCCATTAACTGGTCCCTCCTAATAATAAGTCTGAAATATGAGAGACAATGTCTCACCATGCTGGATTCTAAAGAGCATTCTAGCTATATTTCTTCCAACACAGATTTGTTTGTTCTTCTAGTAGTCTACGGTATTTTTAATATTCTTCTTCAACACCATTATTCAAATACATCAAATGCAATCTTCTATGGCATTCCTTATTCATTGTACAACTTACACATGCATATGAGGCTATTGAAAATACCATGGCTTGGGTCAGGTGCACCTTAGTCCTCAAACTGTTATTTTGCTCTTGAACATTTTGAAGAGGTATTTTATAGCAGATTTGCCTAATGCAATATGTCATTTGATTTCTTGACCACTGCTTCCATGAGTGTTGATTGTGGGTCCAAGCAAAATGAAGTCTTTGACAACTTTAATCTTTTCTTCATTTATCTTGATGTTATTTATTGGTCTAGTTGTGAGGAGTTTTGTTTTCTTTACGCTGAGGGGCAATCCTTACTGTACGTATATGTACACTGTATGTATATGTATACATAAAGCCAGAATCCACTGATGTCGTGTCAATTTCAACTCATAGCAACCCTATAGTACAGAGTGGATCTGCCCAGATGATTTTCAAAGCTGTAAATCTTTACAAAGCGGACTGCCACATCTCTCCTGTGGAATGGCTGGTGGGTTCGAACAGCTGATCTTTTCGTTAGTAGCCAAAGACTTTAAACCACTGTGCTACTGAGACCATAGAAAAATATGTAAGTGTATACAAAAAAAATCTCTCCTCTAAAGAGAAGGAGCCCTGGTAACATAGTGGATTATGAGCTAGCCTGCTAACCACAAGGTCAGCAGTTTGAATCCACCAGTTGCTCCGCAGAGGAAGGATGAGGCTTTCTGCTCCTGTAAAGATTTATGGCCTTGGAAACCCTATGTAGGGTGGCTATGAGTTGGAACCTATTTGACAGCACACCATCACCACCACCCAATAAAGAAATATGAAATGATACACAAGTCAGGAGAAAAATGACTAAAAGACTTGAATACATATGACAAAAAAGCATAACCAAATAGACAAGAAATGTATGAAAAAAGTTTAATTTCACTAGTGATCAGAAAAATATCAGTTAAGACAACAGTGGGAATAAGATTGAAAATAAAATTTTTGTGAAGATATAAAACCATGTATATTGTTGGTGGGAGTGTAAGTTGTAACAATCAATTTGAAATACTGTTTAGCAGATTTTACAAAGCTAGACACACTCAAAAACTCCATTTTAGTATACAGTCACAACAGAAACACCTTCATGTGATCATTAAGAAACATGTTATTAGCATGTTCATCACAATACCGTATGTAACAGCTCAAACCTAGAAACTACCCAAATGCCTATCTCTGGTAAAATAATAAATGGTGTTATGTTCACACAATGAAATACCAAACAAAAATGAAAATGAATAATCTACAACTATGGCATGGTGCTGTAGGATCAGCACTGGACAGCTAACCACAAGGTCAGTGGTTTAAACTCACCAGTCACTCCTTGGAAACCCTATACAGGGTTGCTATGAGTTGGAGCTGACTCGACAGCACTTAACAACAACATATATAACATGAAGAAGCCCTGGTTACACAACAGGTAATCAGTCACTAGGCTACTAACTGAAAGGTTGGCCCTTTGAACCCACCCAGCAGGTCTGTGGGATAAAGACTTATTGTTGTTGTTGTTAAGTGCTGTGAAGTCAGTTCCGACCCATAGTGACCCTGTATAGGGTTTCTGAGGAGTGGCTGGTGAGCTTGAACTGCCAACTTTACAGTTCAAACCGACCTTGCCATCCAGCGCATTAACCCACAGAGCCACACCTATCTGTATCTGCTCCGGTACAGTCAAGCAAAACTAAAGGCCAGTTCTATTCTGTTACGTGGGATTGCTATGAGTCAAAAATCAAATTAACAGCGCCTAATACCACCAACAACTTAAACAACAAATCTCACAAATACAATATTGAGTAAAAAGAAGCCAGAGAATGCATTTGTATAGAGTACAAAAAACCAGGCTAAACCATGATGCTGGAAGGCAACACAATTGTTCAGCAATGGGCAGGGGAGGCGGGTTGGGATCAGAGGTGAGTTAGTGATTGGGAGGGAGCAAAAGAAAGAACTTCCGGGCCCTCGTAATGATCTGTTTCTTCATCTGGGTGCTGGTTGCATGGGGGTGTTTAGCTTGTGAAACTTATCAAGCTATAGACTTATGTTATATGTACTTTTTGGATGTACACTACAATTCATTAAGAAGTTTGTTCATTTGTTTGTTTTAATTGGTTTTGTTGTTGTTATTAAGTACCATTGAGTCTATCTGACTCATAGCAACCCTGTATAGAGTTTCTAAGGTTGTAAATCTTTTAAGAGAGCAGAAACCCTCATCTTTTTTCCCAAGGAGTGGCCGGTGGGCTTAAACCACCGACCTTGTGGTTCGAAGGCCAGTGCTTATCCTATGGAGCTACCAGGTTCCCTGTTAATTGGCTGAGGGCTAGAATTTCCTAGGGACCAGAGAAACAAGTAGAAGAGCAGGATGGGAATAATCAGTGATGTGTTCTCTGAAACTGGCTCTTACTGAGCCCGCTGGGGCATGGAGTACAGGCAGGCTGTCAGAATGTAAAGAACTTGCATTAGAGAGATTCACTTAAAAGCAGCACAGTTATACAGAACAGGAACAAGATAGATGAAACACTTCTATTTGGATTAAAAGAAAATGGATATATTTACACGCATATAAAAATTCTAGAAGAACACACAGGAAACTATTAACAATGGTTGCTCCTGGTGGGTGGTATGGAGTAGAAGAGAGACTTATTTTATTGTATTCACACTATTCTGCTTGGATTTTTTATTTTTGGCATGTATTACTTTTTCAATTTAAAACAGAAAAAAAATCAGAAGAAAACAAATCCAATCACTAGTAAATAAACCTACAAGGATCCTAAGGGATTGTACATTTTTTTAAAAATCAGTAATTTTTTTATAGTCTAACAACATAAGGGCAAATTCACTGAACAAGTTAGTCCTTTGTGGATAAAAATGGTTAGACATATATAATGCATATAGTTTATAATTCTTGATGAATAATAGTTATGATTTAAGCACATATAGTGATACGTCTTCATTATATACTAACTAGGGGATAGGCCTAACAGCATACTATAGCTTAATCATTTTCTCTTTAGTATATATTGCTAGGTTATTTGGAGAAATGTGCAGAAACAAGTTTAATAATAATCCTACTATAGTCCCTATATAAGGCTTATAATGGTCCTACTATACTGTGCCTTAGGCTTGAAGACAGTGACACACAGTGATATGGCCCATGTGTGCATTTAACTGCTGGAAAAGGGACCCTGGCATAACTAGCAGCCATTCAAGTTACAAAGCTTCCATTGTTCCTTCCAAAGACCGCCAGAGACAGTCAGCAGAGAGGACCACAACAAGCATATGCTTATGTATGTGTACTTGCAAAGAAACCAGTGGCAGAATCATCCAGGAGGGGGAAAATAAAGAGTTGAAGACAAACTTGTAAAACTAAATCTTGTTTAGAGCCACTGACATGCTTCTTTAATCCAAGAATGGTATTTCTTGTAAAATGATTAACATGAAACTTCCACACAAGCTTCAAAATCTAGAAATCTGATCCCACATATATTCACTATATATATATATTCACTACATAATCTATTGGAGAAAACAAAAACAAAGATTCTTGAACTGCCCTGTGAACCGGTTTCCTCATTCATGGAATGCAATTAAAAGAGATTTAGAATAATGAGACAACTTTTCTAACTCAGTGGGCAATTTATGGTAATTGAAACAATAGGACTGGTGACACTTATTAGTAACATGCTTTCATCCCAAAGAAATATATAATTTGGATGTTCACTTGTGTTTTGAAATTGAGGGGTGGTGGTAGGATGGATACTTTTCTCCAATCATTTGGAAGAAAATTGGGTTTAGGGGTCAATCAAATCTAATTAAAATTAAGAAGGCTAGAACACTGACCCTCTGTTTTACCAACATGGCCTCCAAATGCTGTAATCACTACATTCTGAATAACAACTGCCATCAACTCAATTCTGACTCCTAGCAATCCCATAAGGCAGAGTAGACCTGCCCTACAGGATGTCCAAGGCTGAAATCTTTACAAATCACCACTCGTCTGTCAGTTTGTCGTACTGTGCTGGATAGTGAGTTGCTGTGATTCTGGAAGTTATGCCACCAGTATTTTAAATATCAACAGGGTCACCCATGGTGGACAGGTTTCAGATGAGCATCCAGAAGATGACAGACTAGGAAGAAGGAGTGACAAACTACTTCTGAATATTTAATCACTGAAAACCTTATGAATAGCAGAGAAACACTGTCAGATATAGTGTCAGAAAATGTGCTCCTCGCATTGGAAGGCACTCAAAATGTGACTGGGGACGAGCTGCCTCCTCAAAGTAGAGTTGATCGTGATGACACGAATGGAGTAAAAGCCCGTGGGAGAAAAGCCTGCAGTACCTTCACTTACTGATGGGGCACAACTCAAAATGAAGAGAAACAGCTGTAAATATCCACTGAAAATTGGAACATGGAATGTACGAAATATGAATCTGGGAAAATTGGAAGTTGTCACAAATGAAATGCAATGCATAAACATTAATATCTTAGTCATTAGGGAGCTGAAATGGACTGGTATTGGCCATTTTGAATCTGATGACCACATGGTTTACTATGCTGAAAATGACAAATTGAAGAGGAACGGTGTTGCATTCATTGTCAAAAAGAACATATCCAGATCAGTCATGAGGTACAAGGCTGTCTGTGATAGGATAATATCCATGCACCGACAGTGAAGCCCAGTTAATACCACTATTATTCAAATTTACGCACCAACCACTAAAGCCAGTGAGGAGGAAATAGAAGAATTCTACCAACTTCTTCAACCTGAAATTGATCAAACATGCAATCAGGATGTATTGATCATTATTGTTGAGTGGAATGCAAAGGTTGGGAGCAAAGAGAAAGGATCAGTAGTTGGAAAATATGGCCTTGGTGATAGAAATGATGCTGGAGAATGCATGATAGAAATCTGCAAAATCAATGATTTGTTCATTTCAAATACCTTCTTTAGACAGCATAAGAGACAACTATACACATGGAACTCACCAGATGGAATGTAC